>NW_028317850.1:6457500-6757500 GCF_062004578.1 Staurois parvus
CAAAACCGCAGTGTTCACAGAATCAGGCCTGATCTCTGTTAGCACTTGCCAGTAAATTTTCTCTCATATGCAGCAGAGTGCCAGTACTAGTACCGCTCTACCTTTTCATGAACTGGCAAGCATCAGCAGCCTAGTACATCCTGGTCTTTTGCATACCAGCACTGCAGTATCATTTGGTGACGTGGCGAGTCCCATAAGTGCAGTACAAGCTGGTGCGGTGGTGAGCACAAGTATTGTCCCACAAGAATTCACACACAGTCCTGTAGAACCCCTAATATCCTTTCAGATGTGCTTTCAAATCCCGATTGGCAGCCCACAAATTCTGCAGCACCCGTACTTCCCCCATTCACTGCCCAACCTAGAATTCAGGTGGAAACAGCAAATTTAACTACTCCCCTTGATTTTTTTGGAGCTGTTTTTCATGGAAGAAAAACACAACAATGTATTGCCACCAACCCAAATTCAAACCTTGCCAGACCATTTGCATGGAAACCCATTATGGTTTCTGAATTTAAAGTTTTTTTGGGCCTAACCCTCAACATGGGCATTACTAAAAATTAATTGATGTTGTATTGGTCCAGAGACCCAATTCATCATATGCCCATGTTCTCTGCTGCCATGGCCAGGCATAGATATGAAAGTATGATATGTTTTATCCATTTGAAGGACAACCTCTGTCGTCCACGGGGTAACCCTGAATTTGACCGGCTCCACAAAATTCGGCCCCTCGCAAATCACCTTAACCAAAAATTTGCAGATGTGTATACTCCCCAGCAAAAAATCTGCCAGATATGGGGCCAAGATGTATAAGACCTGTGAGAGGGCAACAGGCTATACATATAAGTTTCGGATTTATGAGGGAAAAAGATAGTCACGTGGAGCCCCCCAGATGCCCAGACTACATGGGGAGTAGTGGCAAGATAGTTTGGGACTCAGTGTCATCCTTTTTCATATGGGGTACCACTTATATGTGGACAATTTTTATTTAAGTGTGCCACTATTTAGACATTTGTACAATCTTGGAACTGGCGCATGTGGCACCGTGCAACCTAATTTGTGCCCACCATTAGAAGTGGGTGGATGCAGACCAGTATATTCTAATGGTGGGCATACCACACACTTTTTCTGGCAGAGATATCTTCTCTTTTTTCATTCAGCCCACAGGATGCAAAAAAAAAAAAAGAAAAAAAAAAAGAACATAGCATATATACCCAACAAGGACCAGCGACATACTGGTACATCAGTGCACTTTGAATGGTTATACCAGGATGATGCTGGTATAGTTTTTTTTAGCCAGCGATCAGCTTTCATGTAAAAGTAATTCTAGTGGCTAATTAGCTGCAGGAATGCTTTTACAAGCAGTGGGAGATGATGCCCCCCTCCCACGCTGCCTTCTTGGGCAGTCCCGTGCCATCGGGGGAACCTGAGAATGGGGCCGGTGTTTCTGCCAGCTGACCATAGAGCTGATTGGGGACTGGAATGGTGCCAATAATCTCTATAGTCTAAGAAATCAGAAGCTATGAGTATTTCATCACTTCAATTTCACAGGATATAAACAGCGCTATTTGTAAATTGGGAAAGCATCTTATCACACCGATCTTGGTGAGAATAGATAATGTAAGGCAGAGGAGATATCTAGAGTATGATAGACCCCAGATTTCTCCAAAAAAAATATGACAGTGCCCATTGAAGTTATAGGGGGTATTTGCATTCCCTGGGATATCATTAAAAGTGATAAAAAAAAAAATAAAGGGACAGTGTAAAAATAATTTAAAAATCAAAATAACGTATATAAAAAAAGAAGCACCCTTGCCCCCCCACGTGCACCTGCTTGCTCGAGGGTTGACCCTGTTCCGGCATGTAAACAGCAGTGGCACCATGCATGTGCAGTATCGCCGCAAACGCCACATTAAGGGCAGTAATTCTAGCACTAGACCTCCTCTGTAATTCTAAAATGGTAGCTCATAAAGCTTTGCCTATGGTTATTAAAAATGTATGCCATTTGTCGCCATTGCACGGGGCATGCAAAGTTTTAAAGCATGTCATGTTTGGTATCCACTTACTCAGCATACCATCATCTTTTAAATTTTACCAAATAATTGGCCAATATATTAGATTTTTGTGCATTAAAAGTAAAAAAAGTGTATTTTTTTTTAAAAAATTGAGTTTGAAAGATCGCTGTGCGAGTACTATGTGACATAAAAAAATTGAAACACCCACCATTTTATTCACTAGGGTGTCTGCTTTAAAAAAAATATATAATTTTTGGGAGTTCAAAATAATTTCCAAGGAAAAAAATACAGATTTTTTCATGTGAACAAAAAGTGTCAGAAAAGGATTGGTCTTCAGGTGGTTAGAAGAGTGAATAACGTGTGACCCCTTTTTGGAAAATAGACCCCCCAAACTATTGGCTGAGAGGCATGTTGAGTCAATAGAAGAATTTATTTTTTTACCACAAGTTTTTGGAAAATTACAAAAAAATGTTTTTACACAAAATTGTCACTTAAATTATTTATTTCTCACACATGCCATGGTTATATGTGGAATTTCTCCCCAAAATACATTCTGTTACTTCTCCTGAGTATGGGGGTACCACATGTGAGAGACGTTTTGGCAGTCTAGCCAAGTACAGGACCCCAAAATCCAATATGCTCCTTCAGGCTTTTAAAGGGCTTTATTTCCTCATTACACTTCCTGACTACCTATCACAGTTTCGGAGGCCCTGAAATGCCAGGATAGCACCAACCCCCCCAAATGACCCCTTTTTGGAAAGCAGACACCCCAAGGAATTTGATAAGAAGCATGGTAAGTATTTTGCAGATCTCTTTTGTTGCCAGTTTTTGGAAAATGAAGAAAGAAAACAAAAACATATTTTTTCTTTTATTTTTTTGTATTTCAAAACCTTGTGAGAAAAAATGAGATCTGCAAAATACTTGCCATGCCTCTTTTTAAATTTTTAAATTCCTTGGGATGTCTACTTTCCAAAAAGGGGTCATTTGAGGGGGAGGGGGGGGGGTTTGGTGCTATTCTGGCATTTCAGGGACTCCGAAACTGTGATAGGTAGTGAGGAAGTGAAATGAGGAAGTTACGCACCTTCAGGCTTTCAAAGTGGTCATTGGATTTCAGGCTCCTGTATGTGGCTAGGCTCCCAAAAAGTCTCACACATGTGGTATCCCCATACTCGGTAGAAGTAGCAGAATGTATTTTGAAGTGTAATTCCACATATACCCATGGCTTGTGTGAGAAATATATCATTTAAATGACAACTTTGTATAAAAAAAAAAGTTTTGGTCATTTTCCAAAAACTTGTGGAAAAAGAATAAATCTTCCATTGACTCAATATACCTCTCAGCCAGGGGCGGACTGACAACTCATGGGGCCCCCGAGCAATAGGGGATCATGGGGCCCTTGTGTCCTTGCCCAAACTCAAAAAAGCCTATGAAAAAGGTACCAGGGGCATCTCATGGGGCCCCCTACTGACCCCGGGCCCTGGGGCAGTGCCCGAGTTTCCAAATGGTCAATCCGCCCCTGTTCTCAGCAGATAGCTTAGGGCGTCTACTTTCCAAAAAGGGGTCATCTGGGGGTGTTTGTACTGTCCTGGTATTTTAAAACCTCAAGAAATTTGATAGGCAGCCAGAAAGTAAAAGCTGTGTAAATTCCATTATCTATACCATAGTTTGTAGATGCTATAACTTTCACACAAAGCAATTGATACACACTTATTGGGATTTTTGAACCAAAAACATGTAGCAGAATACATTTTGGCCTAAATTTATGATGACATTTGAGTTTTTTGGATATTTTTTATGACAGAAATGAGAAAATATCATTTTTAAAAGAAAAAAAAATTTTCAAAAATTTTTGTTTATAGTGTCAAAAATAAAAAGCGCACAGGTGATCAAATACCACCAAAAGAAAGCTCTATTTGTGTGAAAAAAGGACGTAAATTTCATTTATGTACCATATTGCAGGACCGCGCAATTGTCAGTTAAATTAGTGCAGCGCTGTACAGCAAAAAAATGGTGTAAATTGCAGTATCTATACCATAGTTTGTAGACGCTATAACTTTCACACAAAGCAATCAATATACACTTATTGGGATTTTTTTTAACAAAAACATGTACCAGAATACATTTTGGCCTATATTTATGACTAACTTTGAGTTTACTATATATTTTCTATAGCTGAAAGTAAAAAATATTGTTTTTCTTCAAAATTTTCAGTCTTTATTTGTTTATAGCGTGAAAAATAAAAAGCGCACAGGTGATCAAATACCACTTAAAGAAAGCTCTATTTGTGTGAAAAAAAGGATGTAAATTTCATGTGGGTACAGCCTTGCATGACCGCGCAATTATCAGTTGAAATAGTGCAGCACCGAATAGCAAAAAGAGGCCAGGTTATTAAGGGGGGTAAATCCTCAGGAGGGCAAGTGGTTAACAACACTGTTGCTTGGGTAAAAACCCACCAAAGTTTGCTTTGATAAAAACAAGCTGGTTGGTTTATTGGCTTCTGACCAAACTGACCCTAGAATATTTGTGGCTTCACTAAGGACAGTAGAATAAAAGATTCCTCTGGGGAGGCAATAGTTTAACTACTCTATCATTTCCTTGTAATATTTTGGTACTCTGCCAATGTAAACAATATATTTCTTCTCTATCTGATACCTTTTTGTTTGCAAAGGCATGTGAGATATCTATTCTGCATGTTAGAAGATGTTCAGATTTCTGCTTCTTTACCTGAGATTACTGAATACCCAACAGAATACTGAACAGAATATTGATTATTCAGTTGCCATATACTATAGAAATCCTCTATGGAACTAAGCTACTTTGAAATGTTTCCTGTTTAGCACAATGTAACCCCTAAACTCCCACAATAGTTCAAATGTGATTTGGAGTGTGTATGAGATGCATTCAGGCTAATTTTTACAGATTAATTCAAAATTCAAACATTGCAAATCCTTTGAAAATCCCTTATAAACAGAATTGAGAAGCACATCCCTATTTTTCCCTGGACTGCAGGGTACAATTTCCCTTAAGTACTGTATTGCATGAAAAGTGCAATTACCGTGTGCCTGAAATTGGTCCTGCTCTGATATGGTGAATGGAGATCTGCAGTGTGTACTTAGATGAATTTCCAGAAATATGCATCGGATTAATTTTGAGAATCTTTCTTGCTTTCCATTTGCATGTTTAATTGCTAAAAACAAATGGGTTTTTATTGCCATATTTACATTACACAGTAACACATTGGATCTCCCACCATGAAGTTCTTGATGGATCATTATTTTGAAAGACTGCTTGCCATTTGTCAATACAGAAAGAGATGAAATGCATAAAAATGTTGATGTTATTCATGATAATTGTTTGGTTGCTTAAAACAGTAAAGATAGGGTCACATTGCCTACTGACATACTGCATTTTACTTAGAAGCAGCACAAAAAGAGGCACTCAGATCTACTGACCATCTGACAACTCTCTGCCATGGCTTTTCAGAGTCCCAAGAATATTTTGATATTATTATGACCCATAAAAAAAGTTTAATTAATTGAAGTAGTCTAATTGTGTTAGCAGGCTTGAGTTGATAAGATGTTCTTACGTGTGTCAACATGTCATGGACAATAAACTAGCAGAACATCTGTGCAAAACAAAAGCAGAATGTTGTCCTACTCCAGCGTATAGGGCTGACAGACAAAGGTCATTTGTATATACCAAAAGGTTGGGATATGCAAGGTGGAGACAGGAAAACTATTTTAGTTGATATATCAAAAGAGATTTTGATCTTACAAATGTAAAGGGCATGTTATTGGCTACTGTAGGCAATTGCTATATTTTACTGATACTATTCACAACTGTTCCAGTTTTAAAAAGTCACCTCTTGCTTCTCCATGTCTGTTTCTTGTATGTAATTGTACCTCTGAAGTCCAGACAGACTGTTAACAGGTCACCACCTCTATTAATCACAACAAAATTCCTGCTCCAATGACTCCTAGTAACTCCCAAACACCTAAAATGATTATAAAGGCATATATATTTTTATCTTTAAATACCAAACATGTTATACTTACCTGATGTGTGCAGTGCTTTTGCACAGAGCAGCCCCGATCCTCCTCTTCTCAGCTCCCCTGTTGGTACTCCTTGCCCCTTCCTCCTGCCAAATGCCCCCACAGCTAGCAGCTTGCTATGGGGCACCCTAGCAAGCTAGCTCACGATCCACTGCTCTATGTGTCCATTCACACACAGATGCATCCAGCTCTGCCCCACCCTGTTCTCTCCTCATTGGCTGTGATCTACATTATCTCCGGATGCTGTCTAAGCCAATGAGGAGAGGGTGACCTGAGACAACTGAGGCTCTTATGCACGTTGTTGGATCGAGTTGGGGCTCAGGTGGGTTTAGGGGGTGGGGGGTGGGAGAGGCTGCTGCACACAGGTTTTTTTACCTTCATGCATTGAATGCATGAAGGTTAAAAAACTTGAGCCTTTACAGCCACTTTAAAGCAAAAATATACCAAGATGATAAAAGAGGAGTATGGGATTAAAAAGAGAACAAACATACTGTATCTATACTCACCTCCAGGCTGCAGCATTTGTGATGCTACAACTTTTCCACATCAGCTCTAAGATCAAGAATTGAGCGATCACATGAGCACCGATTACTTACTTCTTGGAGAGCAGTCGCTGTCAGTTATCAGCCTTCACTCTGCTTCTCCAGTGCTCACTGAATCATCAGGCTGAGGAGAGGGCAGACATGGCTGGAAATGCACTGAAAGGCTGAGTCAGCTGTCAATCAGGCAGAGGGATGGATCCCGACAATATTGTTTTAATCTTTTCCACGCCTGGTGCTGATAGCCAGTTGAATCTTGGTCACATGAAAACAAAAGTAACTGTACTCCTGTGACCCACAAGTGAAGTACAGCAAAAAAGCTTTGGCTATACCTTTCTTTTATGAAATACACAACACCCCACATATAATATAAAAAAAACCCCGGATACCATGTTTCCCCGAAAATAAGACTTACCCCGAAAGTAAGCCCTAGCGGTACTTTTTGACGTACCGCTAATATAAGCCCTCCCCCGAAAATAAGATCTACCTCCACCAGGGGAAAACAGACCATTCGGGCACTGTCCGAGGACCTGGGGTCACTGCAGGGCCCCATGAGAGGCTCAGTCCGCCCATGTATGTGCCACTTCTGAAATAAGCAGGCATTGAGGGGACGGACAGTGAGGCAGGCACTGCAGACACCTCTCCTCCTCGGAGTTTCAGCAGAGGGGCGGGTCCACATCCCTGCTACAGTGCTGAAGACGGAGTGCTGGAGGGGCGGGCAGGGTATGCAGCAGGTCAGTGTGTAATCCCCGGACCCTGGTGATAGCACTGCAGCTTCATGTAGTAGGTAGGAGGGAGAGAGAGAGAGAGAGGGGGGAGAGAAAAGAGAGAAAAGGCACAGAGAGAGGGGGGGAGAGAAGGCAGAGAGGGAGAGAAAGAGAGAGAGGGGGGGCAGAGGGGGAGAGGGGGGAGAGAGAGGGGGGGCAAAGAGAGGGGGCAGAGAGAGAGAAGGAGAGAGGGCAGAGAGAGAGAAGGAGAGAGGGCAGAGAGAGAAGGCAGAGAGGGGGGGAGAGAGTAGAGAGGGGGGGAGAGAGGGAGAGGGGGGGGAGACGGGGGGAGAGAGGGAGAGAGAGAGGGAGAGAGAGGGAGAGAGAGAGGGAGAGAGAGAAGACAGAGAGAGAGGGGGGACTTTGCTTTGAAACGTACCTTTTTGTGGAGCTAGTGGAGAGATCAGTTAGGTTGCAAGCCGACGATCCCCGCAGGATGAATGGGATCTGCGGATTGGGAGGATAATGGATTGGACTCTGATCCATTATGCTCAATCCGCAGATCTGATCCATCCTGCGGGGATCGTCGGAGGGGTTGTCAATAAAAATAAGACCTACCCGAAAATGAGCCCTAGTGCATTTTTTTAACCTAAAATTAATATAAGACAGTGTCTTATTTTCGGGGAAACACGGTATATAAGGTATTAGGGCTGTCTGTATTCTATTTTTAAAAGCAGCATTAAAAAAAACAAAAATAATGTTCCTTAAATTTTAACTTTCTCGAAGTAAATTTGGCATACCTAAAATAACATTCTGCTTTTGTGCATGAAAAATATATACTGTACAAGTCGTCCACTGCCACTCTATTCAGTGCTTAACCTTCCAATAGGGATTTATTGAACAGAGAATAGGGACTTTTTAGTTTTAGAGAAGATTAGTTCCTTTAACCTTTCCCTTCCTTTTTTGTTTTTTTTTTGTGGTTTGTAACTCCATTGGAGAGATTTCTTCTTACTTTCTGTCCTGTTTACATACAAGATGTCAAGATATCAGAGGTACAGTAATTGATAGGAAATTGCCACAATGTAGAGATAACTAAAAACAGTTATTCTTAGTAGTGTAGGGAAGGGTTAGAACCTCTCTCAGGTATCCTCCTTTCTTGGTAACACCCATTCTCCTCTTATCCTGTCCTAATGTGACAGATTAAAAAGGGAGAGGGAAATCATTCTGGTAGGGTCACATATAGCAATAAAACTTCAGCTGAAGCTCTGCCTCTTCGCTTCTCTCTTAAAACTGAAAAATAAACTTGGCTTGATGTTGGAATTTAATTTAAAAAATTGCTTCTAAATGGCTTACTTTGTTTTCTTACAGCATAAAGTATATTTATTGGCATATTGCAGGTGAGATGGTTCTCTGAACATCTGCAACTGTAATTTAATTCCAAATGAGCTTCCCTTCAGCACAATGTGTCAGAAATGCATTCACTTTGACCACATTCTGGTGCCATATTAAAAGACATTTAATTAGGAGGAAAGCAACTCTTATTAGATTCCAGCGTGGGCCACTGAGATTAGGTTTTGATGTATTTAATAGCAGATCAATTCCTCTGTGGCTCTGGGACAAGATTTTTAATTACAACTAGGAAAAAAATAAATGCTGTAATCTCAGGTTTATATATATAAAATGAAGGCATCACTGGCTTCAAGTGGTTTGGGAACTCATTGTTAGTCACATAAAAAAAAATGAATGACAAAAGCATCATGCTGAATATGGCTATGCAGCTGCGGAATTCAAGAAGAGCCTAAGTATTCTGAATTGATTCCAGAATCATGTTAGTTTTCAAAATCTCCTTTGGCTATTGAATATAATAGGTGAATGGAAGCAGAACATAAAAATTGCTAATAGATTGCTAACGGTTAATAATCCAGTGGATGCGTGTTTTGATCAGTGACTACCACATAGCAAGGCCCCCCCTTATGTCACTTCTCTAAACCTCATTTATCCAAATGACTTTCATGAGGACTCTTTTTTGCTTTAAGGTAACCAATACATTTCAATGTGCCCTGGCTGGATCAGGTTGCTATTTAGTATTTGGGTTGTTTTCCAATTTACTTATATTTTGTTAGTCCCCATCATTCCAGTGTTATGGAATCACTCCAGTAATGTGCAACACTGTATAGTAAGTATACATGAGAAAGGGTCATGGAGGGTAATCAGAGTAACATGAATAGGTTATCACCCTTTAGTTCAGTAATGTCATTTACTTTGAGACCAGAAGCCCAACAAATAAACTTCTGTGCTTTTTTATTTGCCGCAGTCAGCATGACCGCTTGGGTTTTGCAGAACAAATGGCTCCCTTGATATAAGATCTGTGTTGACTTAAATGCTATTTACATGTTCAAAGAGGTTGATTTACTAAAGGAGTAAAGGCTGTTCATTTTTAAAATTGCATGTTGGGGAAAAAAAATAAAAAGGAAAGAAAATTAAGCTGTATTTATTTTAAATACACTATCATGTGCATTAAAAATCTGTTTTAATAATTTCCCTTCCACGTGATTGGGCATTCAAAGTAATATTTACTAACATGCACTTTTCAAAGTGCAAATTTTTATATTGCTAAGTAAACAGCCTATATTCCTATATTAAAGCAACCCCACTGTATTATGCATGCCATAATGCACATTAAAGTTTTCTTAAATTTGTGAGTATTGATACATTTTTTATTGTGCGTCCATGTGAATTTTACTGTTTTCCTGTATATGCTATGAAAGCTCTCTCCTGGAAAAAAATGTCCAACCATGGTATGCTATGCTGCAGTAAAATGCAGTAAAGCACATTGGACACAATTCACTAAGTGGCATCTGAGTATGCAGTAAGATACCGCACAGCATTTAAAAAAAAAACATCTGCAGTCACTAAAAACACTACTAAAATACCGCATGAGTTATTTTATCAAGTCATGCGATATTTTAGTAGTGAAAACCATGCGTAAATGTTTCAGCTGTCAGTGGGGTTCCCCACTGACAGCTGAATGTAAAAGAAAGAATCGCAGGCAAATAAAAAAATAATTTAAAAAATGGCATGGGGTCCCCCCCTCCATCCATACCAAGCCCTTCAGGTTTGGTATGGATTTTGAGGGGAACCCCCATGCCAAAATTAAAAAAACAATGGCATGGTTTCCCTCCCAAATCTATACCAGACCCTTAACTGAGCATGCACCCCTGCAGGTCAAGAAAGGAGGAGGATGAGCGAGTGCCCCCCCCTGAACCATACCAGGGCACATGCCCTCAACATGGGGGCATGTGTGATGATCCATTAACACTAAAGCGTGGATCCTGTGGAAGCAAATGCAGCAAAACTCATTGATCCTATCTGATTATAGTGCATCGTACTGCTATTTAACCACATGCTGATATCATCTTCAAAGATCATTTGGTTTTAAAATGTGAAGTGTGACTTTTTTTAATGATGAATCAGTAAAAGTATATATATTTTTTATTACTGTTGTTCTATGTGATATTATAGATTTATCCACCTGGTGGCTGACACATATTAAGTCCCATTTTCACTGGTGATAGAACAGGACCACCCAGTTTCACCGGATGCAACTGTACACTCCAGTTTTCTGATTTCTGTTCTAGACATATGCTGGGAGTACATATATTAAACTCCAGACCCATCTTCTGTCTTATAGATACACTATAAGGGATTCAATCATGGCTCCATTTTCAATTCTTTCTTCAATACTGTATGTAGCACTACCCCCTTAGGAGTCATGTTCAGGCTCCCTGATGCTCTTGAAAGCCTAACCTCTGACGACACCGCTGTACACTTCTGGCCAGAGTAAACTCTCTCAATATTACCAAAAAAAGGCTCACAGACAAGTTAGAGTGAACTGATACTTTGTTTATATTATGGTTGGATATGAGCATGGTAGGGCAGCACAAAATTATAGGCGTTCAAATAATAACAGTTCTCACTCTTAGTAACTTTAAGTGAAAGTCAACACATACAGCAAAAATCTGTCAGTTCTGGAGGTCCTACAATTCAGAATTTAACCAAGGGCCTCAACTCTGAGATATTTTTGTCCCCAGTGAGCAAATGAAAACTACTAAAAGAGCAAAGCCAGCTCATTTTGGGCCCTCAGAAGCTGATGACAAGGTTCAAGTCTGAGGTAAAGAACGAGCTCTTGAATTTGTTTAACTTGTGAATAATGTCAGTACCTAGATGAAGAATGGCTGATTCAAAAGAATGCCAGTGACAACTTAATTGGCTGGAGAATTATACTCTCTTACCCGATCTGTGGCATCATCCCAGTCACTGACGGGGGCTCACAGTGGTCCTGAGGCTCCTCCTGCAAAGTTTGTGACTGCGGCACTCTGGATCACCTGCCGACAGGGTAGTTCTCTACACTCTTTGGCGATGTCAGCTATTCCTCCACTATCTCACTCTCTGCGGCTTGGTCCAGTTCTCTGGCGTTCCACTCAGCCTTCTCCACACATCCTCCTTCCAGCTATCTCCCACCTCACTTCCTGCCCTTTGGTTCCTGGGCTTCTACATTTGTATTCCTCTACCCACACACCAACTCCTCTGGGAAATGTAGTCCCCTAATTTCGCTGCCTTCTAACAAAGTCCTGCAATTCAGCCTATAAAATCCATAAAGCTTTTCACCAGAGTGTGCACCACTGAGTTGAAGGATACTGCCACCTTTTGTCTCTTTTAACATCCTGCAGTCTGAATAATAGCAGGGTGTTACATGTACAGTTGTGTTCAAAATAATAGCAGTCAGACATCATTAACCTGATCAATCACTGTTTTTGGTAGAAATGATATTTCTACATGGCAAATAATTTACTAGCAGGTGTAGTAGAGTAATAGAAATCCAACAGACCCATTAGTCATGACATGCATGCTGCTGATTCTGTGTAATTGAATCACTAATTGAAAGGGGCATGTTCAAAATAATAGCAGTGTGGAGTTCTATTAGTGAGGTCATTCATTCTTTGAAAAACAGGTGGCAATTATTGCCCTTATTTAAGGAAGGAAGGCAGCAAATGTTGTACATGCAGGTTACAGTGCATTTCTCTCTGAAATTCTGAGGAAAATGGGTCGTTCCAGACATTGTTCAGAAGAACAGCGTACCTTGATTAAAACGTTGATTGGAGAGGGGAAAACATATAAAGAAGTGCAGAAAATGATAGGCTGCTCAGCTAAAATAATCGCAAATGCTTTAAAATGACAACCAAAACCTGAAAGACGTGGAAGAAAGCGAAAAACTACCATTCGAATGGATAGAAGAATAGCCAAAATGGCAAGGACTCAGCCAACAATCAGCTCCAGGAAGATCAAAGAAGGTCTAAAGTTACCTGTGAGTACTGTTACAATTAGAAGACGCCTATGTGAAGCCAAGCTATCTGCTAGAAGCCCCCGCAAAGTCCTACTGTTGAAAAAAAGACATGCTGAAGAGGTTACCAAAGAGCACATTGACTGGCCTAAAGAGAAATGGCACAACATTTTGTGGACTGATGAAAGTAAGATTGTTCTTTTTGGGTCTAGTGACCGGAGACAGTTTGTCAGACAACCCTCAAACACTGAATTCAAGCCACAGTACACTGTGAAGACAGTGAAGCATGGTTGCGCAAGCATCATGATATGGGGATGTTTCTCATACTACGGTGTTGGGCCTATTTATCGCATACCAGGGATCATGGATCAGTTTGAATACATCAGAATACTTGAAGAGGTCATGCTGCCTTATGCTGAAGAGGAAATGCCCTTGAAATGGGGGTTCCAACAAGACAACGACCCCAAACACACCAGTAAACGTGCAACATCTTGGTTCCAGACCAACAAGATTGACGTTATGGAGTGGCCAGCCCAATCCCCGGATCTTAATCCAATAGAAAACTTGTGGGGTGACATCAAAAATGCAGTTTCTGAGGCAAAACCAAGAAATAGAGAACTGTGGAATGTAGTCCAATCATCCTGAGCTGGAATACCTGATCACAGGTGCCAGAAGTTGGTTGACTCCATGCAACACAGATGTACAGCAGTTCTCAGAAACAGTGCTTATACAACTAAATATTACTTAAGTGATTCAAAGGAAAGCAAAATCTTCAAACATTTTCAGTTTATATAGTGAATGTTTGAGTTTGTAAAGAAGAATACAAACACTGCTATTTTTTTGAACAATCTAATATTCACTTTTCTTCAATTTATTTAGAGTAGCAAAACAAATTTGATCTATTTTTCTTCATGTTTTGATTTGGAATAGAATGTGTAGTGTTCCCAATGCATTTGTGTATATGGAAATAAAAGCTATTGGAAGGATTTTGAGCTTTAGTCACTTATTTCAACACACTGCTATTATTTTGAACACAACTGTATATACACTGCTCAAAAAAATTAAAGGAACATTTTTTAATCAGAGTATAGCATCAAGTCAATTAAACTCCTGGGATATTGATCTGGTCATTTAAGCAGCAGAGGGGTTTGTTAATCAGTTTCAGCTGCTTTGGTGTTAATGAAATGAACAACAGGTGCACTAGATGGACAACAATGAGACAACCCCCAAACAGGAATGGCTTTACAGGTGGAGGCCACTGACATTTGTTTCCCTACTCATCTTTTCTGACTGTTTTCACTAGTTTTGCATTTGGCTAGGGTCAGTGTCACTACTGGTAGCATGAGGTGGACCCTACAGAGGTTGCACAGGCAGTCCAACTCATCCAGGATGGCACATCAATACGTGCCATTGCCAGAAGCTTTGCTGTGTCTCCCAGCACAGTCTCAAGAGCATGGAGGAGATTCTAGGAGACAGGCAGCTACTCTAAGACAGCTGGACAGGGCCATAAACCCATCAGCAGGAGCGGTATCTGCTCCTTTGTGCAAGGAAGAACAGGAGAGCACTGCCAGATCCCTACAAAATGACCTCCAGCAGGCCACTGGTATGAATGTCTCTGACCAAACAATCAGAAACAGACATCATGAGGGTGGCCTGAGGGCCCAATGTCCTCTATAGGCCCAGCACCATAGAGCTTTATTGGCATTTGCCATTGAACACCAGAATTGGCAGGTCTGCCACTGGTGCCCTGTGCTTTTCACAGATGAGAGCAGGTTCACCCTGAGCACATGTGACAGACGTAAAAGGGTCTGGAAAAGCCATGGAGAATGTTATGATGTCTGTAACATTGTTCAGCATGACCGTTTTGTGGGTCAGTGATGGTCTGGGGAGGCATATCCATGGAGGCTAGACAATGGCACCCTGACTGCCATTAGGTATGTTGTCAGACCTTATGCTGGTGCAGTGGGTCCTGGGTTCCTCCTGGTACACGACAATGCTTGGCCTCATGTGGCGAGAGTATACAGGCAGTTCCTGGAGGATGAAGGAATTGATACTATTCAATGGCCCTCACACTCGCCTAACCTAAATCCAATAGAACACCTCTAGGATATCATATTTTGGTCCATCTGACGCCACCAGATTGCACCCCAGACAGTCCAGGAGCTCAGTGAACCCTGGTCAGCACAGGACACAATCTGTCGTCTCATTAGGAGCGTGACCTGACCTTGTCAGGCATACATACAAGCAGGTGGGGGCCATACAAACTATTGAGGACTATTTTGAGTTGCTGCAATGAGAGTTCAGCAAAATGGACTTGCCTGCTGCATCATTTTTCCACTTTGATTTTTGGGGTGTCTTTGAATCCACTCCTCTGTAGGTTGATAATTTTCATTTCCATCAAATGATGGGCTTTTTCCCCATTAAGAACTGATGTGTTGTCAAAGTGTTCTTTTATTTTTTTTAAGCAGTGTAATATAGTATACACATTAAAACAACTACAATCTAGTGTTCTGCGTTGCCTTGCTTCTATCCAAGCCCTCATTATCAATGACCATTTTCTGTTCAGAAGACACCTGTGCCATGCGTATTGGGTGTTAGCTTTGATTATGCTGCATAACTGACCCTTGTCCGGTAGCTCACGTTATCACCTTGTAAGCGTATACTAATCTGACCAAGCTGCAGCCTTTTGTATGCCTTAGTCACTTGTCACACTGCTGCGATTTAAAACTGTGTGATTTGTGTGCAATTGCAGTGTGATGTCAGGTGAGATTTCTGAAGACTTTGCTACTTGTGAAGATTTTAAATGATTTCTTGCAGTTTGCAGTGCGGTTTCCATTATATGCTATGTATGTGAAATCGCATCTAATGAATGTGAATGTCAGTGTCTTAACATTTGCAATTTGCTGCAGCGTGATTTCTGAAGTATTTCTTGCATTACTTTTTGTCTGCAATTTTGTTGCAATTTCAATTCCCAAATCACACCTGAAATCACATCGGTATGACTGGGCACTTATTGCACACTCCACCTAATTTTTCATATATTCTGGTAATCATATGGATATGATTTAACAGCAATAGCATTCCTGTTTAGAAAACAGGATCAACACTGTTTTACAAACACCTCCAGTATAAAGCAAGAGTCAATTTTACATAGCATCAATCTATTCATTTTATTTTATCTTGCTGTTACTCACAGCAAGATAAGTTTGTTGGGAGCGGCACACTGCACAGTTTAAAATTATTGTCGGACATTGAATTTTTCATTTTTACTATATATGGTTACTGGAAGAAATACTTCAACTACAAAAAGCAGTAAAAAATAATGGCCTTCACAGTTTGTTAGCATGGGGAATCCATAAACCAATGGTCACTAAATGGCGAACCGCGGTCCGAGAATGGCTTGAGCAGCTCTCTCTTCTGGACAGCCAGCCCGCCATAGTGGAATGACAGATCCACCGATCTGCAGGGCGGTCATCACAGCATCTGATGACATCACGTGTGAGCCCCGCCTCTTGCGGCTGTTTCTCCGGCTCCCACTCCCTGCCTGTCACAAGTGTGCAGCTGATCCTTCAGCAAGGATCCCGGCAAGCTCCTGTCTGCCCTCAAGTTAGGGTGTGACCTTACAGCGGCACTATGATGGGCACATTTAATGTTAAAGGGTCATGCTGATGGGCACAACATAGAATGTGCCCATCAGAGTGCCCCTTAGCATACAATGTGCCCATCAGAGTGCCCCTTAGCATACAATGTGCTCATCAGCGTGACCCTTAACATAAAATGTGCCCATCAGCATGACCCTTATTTTATATTTCTGATGGGGAAATATGATGGAAAGGGGTACTTTGAGTGTTAGGGGGCACTCTGATGGGAATACCTGATGTAAAGGGGCACTCTGATGGGAATACCTGATGTAAAGGGGCACTCTGATGGGCACACCTGATGTGATGGGAATACATGATGTAAGTTGCACTCTGATGGCAACACCTAATGTAAGGGTGCATGCTGATGGGCACATCCTATTCGGACCTCGGCCAGAAGAAAATTGTAGTGACAAAACTAACGGTAACATTAATTTAAAACTGAATAAATATAAGTGTGCACTTTCAGGTGGCTTGTGAAGACGTATTTCCCTTTTATAAAATGATTCAGTATCCTACTTATTTGTTTACATTTGTGTAGTCAGATAATTCCCATCATTGCACGTATATGTAACACGCTATATTTCAGTTTGTTTGTTTTTCTACCCATATGTAAATATTATCAGTGTAAACCACTTTCATATATACTAAATAATTATATAGTAAATTGTGGAGAGTCATAAATCAACCCACTGATTTAGAACGAAGAAATGGAGATGCCTATACATCCTCAAATACACTATGGGGGAGATTTATTAAAACTGAAGAGTGCAAAATCTGGTGCAGCTCTGCAAAGAAAGCAATCAGCTTCCAGAGAAGGGCAACTAAACTGATAAGAGGCATGGAGGAGCTCAGCTATGAGGAAAGATTAGAGGAACTGAATTTATTCTCTCTTGAGAAGAGGAGATTAAGGGGGGATATGATCATGAGGTCATCACAGAGGATAAGGGGGCACTCTAAGTCTGGAGGAAAATAAATGTAACCTCCAAACACGGAAAGGTTTCTTCTCAGTAAGAGCTGAGAGAATGTAGAATAGACTCCCTCAAGAGTTGGTTCTGGCCAGCTCAGTGGATTGCTTTAAAAAAGGCCTGGATTCTTTCCTAGATACACAGAATATAACTGGATACTAAAATGTATAGATAATATTGACCCAGGGAATATCCGATTGCCTCTCTCAGGAAGGAATTTTTTGCCCTGCAGGAGCAAATTGGATCATGCTTTGCTGGTTTTTGCCTTCCTCTGGATCAACTGTGGGTGTAGGATTATAACTTTTTTTTTTTTAATGGTTGAACTGGATGGACTTTTGTCTTTTTTCAGGAAGACTAACTATGTAACTATGTAGCTTCCAGGTTTATTGTCAATGCTTAACTGAACAAGCTGAAGTTAGAAGCTGATTGGCAACCATGCACAGCTCCACCACATTTTGCAATCTCCAATTTTAGTAAATCTCTAATCTATGTTTCTTGGGACTTGACTAAAATACAAATCTGCACAGATAGTTACTAATAATATAGGGTTCCGATCACAAAGCAGCATCTACCACTTTATGTGTTGCAGTGAAATACCGCTTAACATTTTTCAAAATTTCTTTTGGCATTCACAAAAATATGCATCCAGAATACTGCATGCAGTATTTTTCCAAAACATGTGGTATTTATATCATGGAACCATGCAGTGTTTTATCTCATGAGATATACAGTGAAATGGATACAGTGGAGAAGACTTGGAACCCCTGTCAGGTTTTATTGCTAAGAGGTAAAATGGTTTAAATCGTAGAAATATGCCAACTCAATAAGTCAGTATGGTCCCTGCAGCAGATGTATTAAAGTGTTACTAAACCCACAACAGTAAAATATGTATGTATATGCAGCAAAGCAGGGGTGGGCAACTGTGGCCATCCAGCTGTTGTAGAACTACAAGTCCCATGAGGCATTGCAAAACTGACAGTTACAAGCATGATTCCCAAAGGCAGAGGCATGATGGGACTTGTAGTTCACCAACAGCTGGATGGCCACAGTTGCCCACCCCTGCAGTAAAGCATGCTTGTTATACTCACTGTGGAACCTAAGGGGTTAATCCTTTGCATTGTGTAAAAATGCCATGTGATCATGTCTTCTTTGATCCTCCCCTGTCTTCAGTGTCTCCGTCTTATCTCTTGATAAGACATATCATGTGGAATAACTCTGCACATGCTCAGTTTGGTGAGTATTGCAAGTGAGGTTTTTTTTTTTCTTGAAAGAGTGCATGTGATCAGCACAGTGCCAATCAGCACTGCCCAGACAGAGCAGGGGTTCTGCATCTTCCTAGAGCAGAAAGAAAACTCCTCCTATGAGCTTTAACCAGTGCTCAGCTGGACACTGATATAAGTCACAAGACTGCTATATATTGCTGATGAGAAAAGATATTTAGCAGTTTATATTTACTAAAATAATTGCATTTCCATGTTCTGTGTACTGTGGGAGACCAGATATAGTGAATGAGGAGTCCTGGGTTTAGTAACACTTTAATACAAAATAAAAAAGGTGACTGGAATACCATTCAAAGGGAAGCTGTTGCACAGGACACATGTAGTGTATCAAAAACAACTAAGGTAAATTAAAGCGGAGCTCCAGTTATATTCTATAAAAATAAATAAAAAGGTTTAAAAAACAACCATTCACCTGTCCCTCGTTCCAGTGGTATCCTCACTACAGTTAGTTCACTGGCCATCCTTTCCTCCTGGTGCCTACATCTTAAGTGTGGGCACCTGGCTGTGGAAGCTTGCAGCTTCACAGCCGGAAACCCACTGCGTATTCAAGAGTAGCTCTGCACCTTGAGAATGGCCCCGTAGTCTTCTGGGACCTGTCACGTGTCCCAGAAGACTATGGGGAGGGAGGACATCATCTGCTTCCAATTTGAGATTTGCCTTCACTTTCTGTCCCATAGCCAAAACAGGAAAGGTGGTGGTGTCTGTCTCTATGTGAGAAGTGATCTCAGAGTGAGTGTGAAAGAGGACCTAGTTGATGGTGAGTGTGATGAGGCTGAAGCATTATGGGTGGAACTTCACATGGGGGTGCGTACTACAAAGGTAATCATTGGAGTTTGTTATAGGCCACCCAGTGTTAATGAGGAGGTGGAAACGCAGATCCTTGCACAGATCAAAAGGGCTGCAAGGCCTGGGACAGTGATAATAATGGGGGATTTTAACTACCCAGAAATTGACTGGAGTAATGGTACTGCAGGAACAGTTAAAGGGCAAAATTTTTAAAATCTACTACAGGACAATTTTATGGTACAGTTCATAGAGGCCCCAACTAGGAATGATGCTCTGCTGGACCTGGTAGAGCTTATTACAAATGTCCATATAAAAGAAAATCTGGGTAGCAGTGACCATAACATGATTTCATTTGTTAGCTGTAAACAGTAAGCACATATGGGAAAAATAAAAACGCTCAATTTTAAAAGAGCCAATTTTCCAAGGCTGAGAGCTACTCTCCAAGACTTAGACTGGGAGGCAATATTGGCATCAATGAACACAACACAGAAATAGAAGTTCTTCAAAAAGACTGTATGTGAACACATTGCAAAAAATATTCCCATGGGCAACAAGTGTAAAAGGCTAAAAATCAAACCTATGTGGCGTAGCCTCCCTTGCAGTCTGATTATGTCAGTATTTCTGTGCTCAAAGCGGTACATTTTTTTTGCATGGAAATATGTTTTTTTATTGTAGGCCTGTAATTTTTAGGAATAACTCACTGAAATGTGTCCGAACAAGAGTCTAGTAAACATCCCGGGTATGTTAAATTTATTATTATATTATTTTTTATGATTATTTATTAAATTATAATTTATGATTTCGTGTTTCAAATTTTAATTCAATAATATAATCAAACCAAACACACTGAAATTTGAAATATAGCGCCAAGTTCGCACATCGCTGAGCTTAGTCGCAAAATCGTTTTCAGTGTCTGATGACAAATTTCCCCACAAATCATTATCACTCAATTGTACAAGTGGTTCTGATTTACTATCGCTGTTCTCTAGCCGGTCTAAAACCGCTTTTGACCTAAAGGGACGCTTTTTGGACGCCATGGACGTTTCTCAGTTTCCAGGCAGAAAGAACAGTAAAAATGCAGACAGGGCACAGGACAAAGCATTAGGGACAAGATGTATGTGAAATGCTTTGATACAGTAATGTTATACTATGTGATTTTAGTGTATTTAGTGAATATCACTTCTTGACATTTTTAAATTTCCCACCAGTTCCGTTCCCCGTATGTCCTGACGTCACAGAGAACGGAACACGGAAGACAGATGCCAGCATCGGCCGGAGGACATTGCTGGGGATGCTGCAGGGGGGACATCGCGGGAGCGCAGGACAAGGTAAGTGCAGAAGGGTTCCCGAAGGAATGCTGAAAGGTATTCCTTCGGGGGTAGCTCGGGGTTACCGCTTGTGGTGCTAAAACTTTACCCCGAGCTACACTCAGGAATACCTCCAGGGAGGTTAAGGCCAAAGTTAAAAAAAGCTATATATAATAAGAAAATAACTTTTATTACATAGAAAAATGAAGGAACGCCGTCATTGTTTAAACATTACAAAGAATATAACAGAATATGCAAAAATAAAGGCCACATAAATTGAAAATGATCGACACAATGGAAAAGATAGCAAGACCAACCCCAAAAAATTCTTCCAATATATTAATACTAAAAAGGTCCGGTCCAAGCATGTAGACCCTTTATAAAATAATCTAGAGTGGGTGACTGGGGACATCTGGTATTCACACAGATACAGATGATCCACACTGGCTCACAATTGATATGATCCAAAAATATTTAGACAAAATTAGGCTATGTTCACGCTAGCTTTGTTAGCAGGCTTTAGGCAGGTGTTTGGGAAGCATTTTTAACTCTCCTTGTAAATTAGAGATTAATCTCGATATTTTGTTCACTTATATTGGTGAGAGTCCAAAATAGAAAGTTCTTCCAGTTCTTATATAAACTCAAAAATTGATTTAATAATAATATTGCATCAAATTAGAAATAAAATACTGGAATACAAAATGTTAGATAATGTCCAAAAAATATAGTTATGTTCTTGAGATAAAAATTGTGTGTATAATTGTGTGTGTGTGTGTGTGTGGTATGAGTCTGTGGGCTCCTTAGCCCAGCTTGTAATCTCCTCCAAGTTTCGTGAAAATGTCCTCCTAAAAATTATTTGTTGTGCTCTATAAGGAACAATGCAGCCACCACCTTCACCTAAAAAGTGGGATGGTTTTCCTTTCTGTTTCTTGAAGTCCCACAATGATATCTGGTGACAGATGTATTGAGCAAACCTTCAGTCTTACTCCCCCTCCCCTAGGCCAGTGTCTGAAATGTAATCCTTGGGACCTCTAATCAGAACTTCACTGACATCAGTCAGGGGGGATGGGATGTGTTACATACACACATATATATATATATATATAATTATTATTATTATACAGTATTTATAAAGCGCCAATAGTTCACTCAGCGCTGTACATTACAAAGGGGGACAGAACATGTGACAGAACAATACCAATACAATGCAAAACATAAGGGGATCGAGGGCCCTGCTATATATATATATATATATATATATACACACACACACACACATACGTACACACACACATATCTCCCAAAAGTACTCTTAATATAACGTTATATCGTATATAAATATCCTAATCAAAAAATATTACAGTATAAATCTTGCATGCTTAACATGTATGAAATGGATTCTTACAATCCTCTTATTAGTGGAACTTTAGCTCTTACCCACAGAGATGGGGGGAGGAAAGCTAGCTAGCCAATTCATGACTAATTACTACCACATGTTGCTAGAATATAGAGAAAAGACCAAGATTTATACCCACATACATATGTATTCACATAGACTATAAAATCTATTTATCTTACTTTTCCCAATCTAGAACAAATAGAAATGTAACAACTCAACTATTCTATTAAGATCCAACACATTCATACATATGTTAGTAATGTTAATAAGCAGATAATAGATATTAGGTTATGGAAGGCTTCTAACACTCCTCAAATGCCTATGAAGATTCTACACATGGCAGCACACAGTGCTGTTCACAATGAAGCGTGTCGCGGCTAAATTGATGCCTCATGTTGCATCGGGAGAAGTTGAAGCCTAGGCGCTCCTCAAATGCCTGGCAGGCATTTGCGGGGTATTGGGCGAGGCGTTTCCGGAGTGTTAATACCATTAAACGTCATTACAGGCATTTGTGGTATGGTTTTAATGCTTGGCAAACTCCTATCAAACGCCTCAAAAATGCGCATATGGTGTTTGGGGAGCGTTAAAAATGCTTCTCAAACGCTTGTCTAATGCCTGTCAAATGCTATAGGGGCATTTGGCAAGAGTTAGAAAGTCACGTGTGAATGAGCCCTACAGGAGAATAAAGCACCTGGACCAGATGGCATACGCCCACTGGTCCTTGAAGAATTGAGCTCTGTCATTTCAAAGCCATTGTTTCTCATTTTTAGGGACTCTTTACTGACTGGCATAGTACTACTGGATTGGCGTAAGGCCAATGTGTAAGGTAAAGTCTACAGGCTTGGAAAAATCTGTTTGTAAATGGATAGAAAACTGGCTAAAAGATCGTATTCAGAGAGTAGTGGTTAATGATTCATACTCTGAATGGTCTAGGGTTGTTAGTGGTGTACCCCAAGGTTCAGTGTTGGGACCCTTACTTTTCAATATATTTGTAAATGATATAGGGTCTGAGATTGAAAATATCATTTCTGTCTTTGCAGATGACACCAAGCTGTGCCTCTCTTTCTTTCAGCTCTCTCATTCTTTTTAATGATTGCATAGCCAGTGCCCTGACCTCTTGATAGGGGACCTTCTAACTCCCAGATGAAGCCATCCTGTCTTCTAGACTGAAACCCCCTGTATCCTGGGTGCCCAGGCTTTTTATTATAAAAGCTGCGCCCACCTGCAACCTGGACACGGGGTTAAAGGTGTTATTATTATTACATCGAGTTTATATAGTGCCAAAAGGTTTGCTCAGTGCTGTACAATAGAGGGGGGGGACAATACATGGCACAGTACAACAATAACAAACAACGTACGAGGGGTAAGAGGGCCCTACTCTTTCGAGCTTACAATCAAGGAGGGAGGGGGTAAAGGTACAGTAGGAAGTGGCTGAGGGGAATGAGGGGTGGGAGGAAAGAGGGAGAATGGCCGTTAGGTGAGGGTGGAGTAGGCTTCCCTGAAGAGATGGGTTTTGAGGGAGCGCCTGAATGTGAAGAGGGAAGGCGACAGTCTGATGGATTGGGGCAGTGAGTTCCAGAGGAGAGGGGAGGACCTGGAGAAGTCCTGCAGTCGTGCATGGGAGGAGGAGACCAGGGAGCAGGATAGAAGGAGGTCCAGTGAGGAGTGAAGGGTACGGGTAGGGCGGTACTTGGGAATCAGGTTGGTGAGGTAGTCAGGGGCAGTGTTGTGAACGACTTTGTAGGTCAGGGTTAGAAGTTTAAATTTGATGCATTGGGCAATTGGGAGCCAGTGGAGGGAGAGGCAGAGGGGGGTGGCAGAGGTGGAGCGGGTGGTGAGGTGGATGAGTCTAGCCGCTGAGTTCAGGTGTTGTCCCTCCTAAGATTCTTTGAAGCCTCCAAACTCTAGAACCCAATCTGGTAATAACAAAAATGGGCTAAAGCGGTGAAACCAACTTTCCCCACTCAGTACAGACACTCTAGAGCCCCTCAAATTGAATTTTACCTATTTTTACAGAGGCAGGGCCTTGCCCTGTCACAAAGGATATGGACAACAACAAAATTCTAATACAGATCCTTACCTTTCCATATTCTGTAAATTCTTCTTCTTGAGCTTTGTCCTTGAGACAGAACTAAAAGTTGAAGAAACAATATGGTGGAATAGGTCTCTGCTGGGTGGATCTCTAATTTATGAAACATTATTATTGAACATATTTAGAAGCAGAATGCATAAAAGGGGGGGGGGGTGCAGCGCTAAATTAATAAATACACATTCATATAAACCAATGTTAAGGTGCTGATAAAGTGCAAAAAGGTGACTATAAATAATGAGTATAGTCCATAACGTGATCAAAACCCAAGAGAGTCTTCAAAGAACTCCAATAGCTGGATTCGTGGATGCGGTGATAAAAGTAAAAAGATTGCGCACTCACCAGATACGCAATCCAAATGCGCATTCAAAACAGAAATCCTAGGGTCCTCATATGGATCTGGTCAGATCTGGTCACAAAAGCCCCTCGCCACTTGATAGTGTTGCCACACATAGATGAAAAAAGGCCGCTCTGCAGACGTAAAAGGCTCCCACCGGAGCCCAAAGAACAAAAGGAGGCCAAATAGTGTGATACCTTAATGGCAAGGGGTATTTATTCCCAAAAAATCACAATACAAGCAGGGGCAGAAAAGATACTGACCATACATAGGTTTAGCAAATGGCCGCCGGGGCCCTCGTGGCACCGGTCGGCGTGACGTCACACCGCTGTAGCCGCTCTCTGACGCGTTTCGTGCGAAGGCACGTAGTCATAGGGGGTTAGCTTACCCCCTATGACTACGTGCCTTCGCACGAAACGCGTCAGGGAGCGGCTACAGCGGTGTGACGTCACGCCGACCGGCGCCACGAGGGCCCCGGCGGCCATTTGCTAAACCTATGTATGGTCAGTATCTTTTCTGCCCCTGCTTGTATTGTGATTTTTTGGGAATAAATACCCCTTGCCATTAAGGTATCACACTATTTGGCCTCCTTTTGTTCTTTGGGCTCCGGTGGGAGCCTTTTACGTCTGCAGAGCGGCCTTTTTTCATCTATGTGTGGCAACACTATCAAGTGGCGAGGGGCTTTTGTGACCAGATCTGACCAGATCCATATGAGGACCCTAGGATTTCTGTTTTGAATGCGCATTTGGATTGCGTATCTGGTGAGTGCGCAATCTTTATACTTTTATCACCGCATCCACGAATCCAGCTATTGGAGTTCTTTGAAGACTCTCTTGGGTTTTGATCACGTTATGGACTATACTCATTATTTATAGTCACCTTTTTGCACTTTATCAGCACCTTAACATTGGTTTATATGAATGTGTATTTATTAATTTAGCGCTGCACCCCCCCCCCCTTTTATGCATTCTGATTATTTTCAAGGTTTATACGGTACCTTTTTTGGTGTTCAGCTGCTATTGTCTCATTTCATTTATTTATTAATTTTATTAATTTTATAATCTATTTTAAGCGCTCACTTGCCCTGAGATTTACTGTTTATATTTAGAAGCAGAATGCAATCTTCAGTTTTGGATGTGGATCCAAAGAAAAATAATTTTTTGGTATTCCTCCAAGATAAAAAAAAAAGATGGCACAGGTATGTGGTTTTTCACTTTGCTTTTTTATTATTGGATCATGTAAAATTTTGTTTTTGCTAAACTCTTTTTAATGTCTATTATGGCAATGCTACCAGGCCTGATCTTTGTCAGATTCCTTGATGCCAGGAAAAAGATTTGTAATTAACACTGCTGGAAGAAAAAGCTGAATCTGGTGAATAAAACAATTAAATTACTGTAGTAAATAAACAATAAACAGTAATTCATGAAATCACCCCGGTAAAGAATACAGATTTTCTGGAAGCTGAGCTCCAGTCTGGTGGGAACCCTGGTGGAGCCTACAGAAGGCAAAGTCAAATAATGTTGATTCAACATTCCCGTTTGATCTCAGTATGACTTTTGTAAATCTTTGTTAATTAGGTTACAAACGTACAGTGGTGGGTTGGGAGGAGAGGTGTTTATTACAGTCACACTGATTGCATTTGGACTTAATTTCCTCCTGTGTGTACATTGAGAACCCAAAGGAATGTAGGTATTAATTGAAACAGAAAGAAAAGCAGATCAAAAGAGGCCTCCATGTCTGGGAATAGACTTTTAATATGCACATTATCTACTTTAATCTATTTAGTATGCATTATGCAGTATTCATTACAATCATCAAAATGTCAAGTTATCTAGGAAATGTTTTTCTTTCGTTTTTCAGAATTTTCATCTGTATTTTTCTCTCTCTATTTTTCAGTTTTGAAAGCATACATACAGTATGAAGCCAACCTACAATAAAATATTTTCTTAACTGTAGCATGCTCTGTTTTTATTCATTTTGTACAGCAGAAAGACCTGTTATGTTTGCAGCATCTGTCTAGAGCAGTGGTTCTTAACCTGGGTTCGATCGAACCCCAGGGGTTCGGTGAGTCAGTCTCGCGGGTTCGGCGGAGGTGAAGACCCACACCCGACTCATGTGATTCGTGATGACACGCCCCGCTTGTCCATCATTGGCTGCAGGTGGTCACGCAACATCGCTTGGCCTATCTGTGCTGCAGGGAATTTGGTGCGCCCAGTAGTCGAATTGTAACTGTCGTGATGGTACGTGATTTCTTTCTTAATATTTTAATCCCTTCATACTAACTATGTCGAGCAAAAAAAGAAAGTGGTCAGACGAATATGTACAATATGGATTCACATGTATAAGGGAACGTGATGGGAGTCAGCGTCCTAACTGCATGATTTGCAATGCCAAGTTGAGCAATTCTAGTCTAGCACCGGCAAAACTAAGAGAACACTTCCTTAAGCAGCATGGAGATGGAAAATACAAGAACACAACGCTCGCTGAATTCAAGGTGAGGAGAGCCAGATTCGATGAAAAGGCTAGTCTGCCTGTTCTCGGCTTTGTACCCATCAACAAACCGATCCTCATAGCATCGTACGAAGTTGCTTACCTGATCGCAAAGCAGGGCCAGCCACACACCATTGGTGAAACAGTCATAAAACCAGCTGTATTGAAGATGGCGAATATCATGCTGGGAAAAGCGGCTGAAGTTAAGTTATCCCAAATTCATCTTTCAAATGACACCATCAGCGACAGAATAGAGGACATGAGCAAGGACATCTTGGCTCAAGTTGTTGCAGATTTGATTTCAAGCCCGGCAAAATTTAGCCTTCAACTCGACGAGACCACAGACGTTTCCAATCTAAGCCAGCTTGCAGTATTCGTGCGCTATGTGAAAGACGACGTGATAAAGGAAGATTTTTTATTTGTAAGCCTCTTACAACAACAACTAAGGCAGCCGATGTGAAGAAACTTGTGGATGACTTCTTCAAGGACAACAATCTTTCGTGGGATATGGTTTCTGCAGTTTGTTCGGATGGAGCTCCAGCCATGCTGGGAAGAAAGTCTGGTTTTGGTGCGCTAGTGAAAGCCGATGCACCACACATCATTTTTACGCATTGTATTCTGCACAGGCATGCGTTGGCAACAAAAACCTTGCCTCCAAAACTGGCAGAAGTATTAAAAATTGTAGTGGAATGCGTGAACTATGTGCGAAATAGTGCTCTGAGGCACCGCATCTTCAGGGAGCTGTGTAAAGAAATGGGATCTGAATTCGAGGTGCTTTTGTACCATTCTAACGTTCGGTGGTTATCCCGGGGACAGGTGCTGAATCGTGTTTTTGCCGTGCGTGTGGAATTAGCCCTGTTTTTGCAAGAGCACCAACATTGTCATGCAGATTGCTTCAAAAATTCTGAGTTCATTCTCATTTTAGCGTACATGACTGATATCTTCGCAGCTCTCAATCATCTCAATCAACAGATGCAGGGCGGTGGAGTCAACATCATCGAAGCGGAAGAAGGCTTTTCAAAAAAAGCTACCGTTATGGAAACGACGAATAGAGAACAATAACTTTGCAAACTTTCCCCTGCTAGACGACTGTGTAAGTAAGATCGAAGATGTATCTGGAATCGGAGGCATTTCTGTACCCGCGGAACTGAAGCAAGCAATTGCCACGCACTTAGATGAGCTTGCAAAGTCTCTCGACGGATACTTCCCTACAAGAGAGTCATATCCAGCATGGGTGAGACAGCCGTTCACGTTTAGTGTTGAGACAACAGATGTCAATGATGAATACCTCGATGAAATCATTGAACTTCAGCAGAGCCAGGTTCAACAGCAACTCTTCAGATCAACAACGCTCTCAACGTTTTGGTGTCAACAAATGGTGAGGTACCTGTTATTGCTAAGAAAGCTCTGGAGATTTTCATACCGTTTGTTACAACATATCTTTGCGAGCAATCCTTTTCGAGGATGCTGGACATAAAGACGAAGAAAAGGAACAGACTTTGTTGCGAAAATGACATGAGAGTGGCACTTGCCAAGGTAATGCCGCGCATTTCTGAACTGGCCTCTGAAAGACAACAGCAGAAGTCACACTGATTTGCGGTAAATATTCATTATTTTGTTTTTGTGTGAAAATCATGTTTTAATGGTTTTGTTCTTTGTTCTTAATAGTTTTGTTCATTTTGTGCACCTATGTATAAATATATACCTATGTTTTGAATTTTAAAAATCATATTTTATTTTTCCAATTAAGAAGGGTTCGGTGAATGCGCATATGAAACTGTTGGGGTTCAGTACCTCCAACAAGGTTAAGAACCACTGGTCTAGAGTCATATTTGTCAGTCCTGTGATCATGAAATAGTTATCCAATTTCCTCCCTTAGTAACAGATTCTAAAAAAAAAAAATGTAGTGACTTCTTGCCTATGAAGAGTGCTGATCTGGTGCTTTCTGCACAATGTCAGTACTTATAGTGTTACATTTTTCACTTTCTTTTAATACAAATAAAAAAGTATCATTAAACAATGCATGCCCAAGGATTCAGGCTAGTATCCCAAAGGCAAGGAGGGAGCAAGTGTAAAAATGCAGTTTCAGCACCATGGATAGCTCAGGCTGCCTAATTTGCTTGCTGGTTAAAAGTTGTATTTATGGATTACTGTAAATGTGGCACTTTCTTGCTTTTACATTCATCAAGTATGCATTCACTCTATTTATAAACAGGGTAGATGGTGCGATAAAACAATCGCTGATGGATGTGCTGATGAATGTTTTGAAATATGTTTCCATATATTATTCCTTGAATTTTCTACTGTTTGGGTTTGATTTAGTAAAGGCAAAAAGGCTTTTCACTTTGCAAAGAAAGTTGTACATTCCAATAAAATTCACCCCAGTGGTTAGTGAATGTGAAGTTGGTTATTCATAAAGAACAACCAATGGAATATTGGAACACAATGGGAAAAAAAAGTGTTCCCTTGCAAAGTGAAAGTGAATTTGCCTTTAGTAAATCAACCCCTGCCAACCCCTTTATTTCTTGTTGAAAACTATTATTATACAGGATTTATATAACGCCAACAGTTTGTGTAGCACTTTACGACATGAGGGCACACAGTACAGTTCCAATACAATTTAATACAATAGGAATTAGAGGACCTTGCTCGTTAGGGATTACAATCTACAAGAGAGGTTCAAGTGATGAGTATAATTGTCAAAAAAATAACTAATGGACTTTTTAGGCACATAAACTCGGTACACAAAAGATAAAATCAATTGTTACTTTTTTCACATGTCACATATAAAACATATTAAATGTGTATTTAAAATTGCATTGCACAATTGAAACATAGCATGTTTCCCCCCCATCAACCAAATTCCAGGCTGTTCCAATGGAAGTTAAGTAGGGCTGGTAGACACAATTTACTTCCTTCAGAGGGTGGGGAATTTCCAAGCTGTGTGGAAAACGCCCAACATGTTTCACGACTGCAGTTGCTTCCTCAGGGGCTAGCAATGCATCTAACAGATGAACAGACTGAAACAGTAATCATTATATAATTGAACAAAGGAGTACAAATAAAACATAGGTACCGCCTGTCAGGCACTTACATAGATAAACCATGTGTGTTGTATGATAAAGGTATCCTCAATGCAGCAACCGATGTCCACCCTGGCTGACCAGAAACAGGTTCTTGTTTTTCTGAAGGAAATAAATTGTATCTACTATCCCTACTTAACTTCCATTGGAACAGCCTGTAACTTGGTTGGTGAGGGAAACATGCTTCCACTGTGCAATAAAGTAACAATTGATTTTATCTTTTGTGTACCGAGTTTATGTGCCTAAAAAGTCCATTAGCTATTTTTTTTGACACATTTATCCTTAATTGGGACGTGGCACTATGATAATTCCTGGGTGTGACCTCCTACCACCTGAAGGTCACCCAACTTTTTTCATTTAATCTTAGAATTGATAAGTATAGTTGTTAGGTGGAGACAGGATAGAAGATAAGGGTTGTTCAGGGGTTATCTAAAAGTGGACAGAGTAGGAGATAGTCAGATTGTGGTAGGGAGTTCCATAGGATAGGAGAAGCTTGGGAGAAGTCCTGGAGGGGAGCATGGAAGGAGGTGATAAGGAAGCTAGAGTGCAGGAGGATTTGGGAGGAACTAAGAAAATGATTTGGTTGGTATTTAAAGACTAAGTTAGTGATGTAGCTGAGGGCAAAAATCACTAGAAAATTACTTCAAAGCTGAACTCTAGTCAACACTAAAAACTATGTATTGACTGTAGTGCCCCATCTCCCTTATCATCTACAGACACAGACAACAAGGCTTAGATTCTTATTTAGTCTAGGGGTTAATGAGGAAATAGAATACCTTATTCCCCTTTCTTGCAGGCTTCCTCCCAACTGTAGGACCAGTCGCACAAAGATGATCCTCTTAGCCCGAGGTCCTGCATTATAGGTGAAGGCAACCAGGGCTCATCCTCATAATGGAGGCAGAGGGGAGCACTGGCTGCTTGATAGACAAGCAATAATGAGTATTCGTGCTTATTCCTTACCTCCTAGACTATCTAGGAAAGTCACATTAAAGAAGATACCTGCATATGCGATCTCAAAGAAGTCATTTAATAGCTAATCACATTTTATGCTGCAGTATTTAGAAACTAATACAAAGTTTAGATGTAAGATATGAAATCTGTATAAAAGAAGCTTTGTTCTCCATAATAAATAGAGGAAGGCCAGTATGGCTGTGTGTTTAATAACACGTCTGCACCTCAAAACTTCTGCTGTCACTGAAAACTATTCAACAATTCTCTGTATCACATTCTTAGGATCTGTTAGCCAAAATCCTGTAAGTCAAATATAAGGATACTCTCAATAAGAATGCTATACTGTATGCACAGCCACACAAATGTCATCCCTAGGAGCACTGTTAAACAATTCAGTGAGAATTGAGGGGGTGATAAAATCTATTTGGAGAAGGAAAACATTTTTAAATGTTGGAGATAGGAAAAAAAGCACATATGAGACACTTGGGACGTGTTCACGAAAATTCTGTAAAGCTGCTCCAAGCTGTTTTTTAATCAGCACTTATCTGAAACCGTCATCTCAAGTCTTCTTGTTATTTAACTGTTCTTGTGAATAATTTACATTGGCTGATAATAATTTAGCATAATAAAATAATCAAGTGTTTATTAGCCAACAAGAAATGGCAGGAAGGAGGAGGGCAAGTATAGTATGTTCATATTACACACAGAGACACATTACATTTCATTTAGAGGGAACTGGGAGACTCACAAAATGAGTATCTTTAATTGAAATATTGGTATATTACAGATTTAAATTTACTACTACAAGCTTGATTTCTTTGAAAGTATGTCAACTTCTATTTGCCTTATATTTAAGGCTCACTATAGTGGAAAAGATTGTACACCAGTAACTATATGTGTTTACTACCTGAAATTACAGTATTCAGTACATGAATTCTACTTTTTTTTAATCTTACATGCAGGGCAAGCCATTCAAATGTAAAGTTGGGACTATTTTAATGATGGGGTGCATACAATGTTTAGCTTTTATTTATGTGGTTTTAACCATTTTTTGCTTGATAAGAATCTAAAATATCCATTTTTCATTAACTTGTCTACAGGGTGACAACAGGGGCGGACTGACCATTTGGAAACTCGGGCACTGCCCGAGGGCCCGGGGTCAGTAGGGGGCCCCATGAGATGCCCCTGGTACCTTTTTCATAGGCTTTTTTGAGTTTGGGCAAGGACGCAGGGGCCCCATGATCCCCTATTGCCCGGGGCCCCATGTGTTGTCAGTCCGCCCCTGGGTGACAACTTATTGGAGCTACTGGTAGGATTAACAAGTAATTGTTTGCAGTGGCAAACTGCACTATAATGTAGGTTTTGATCATCCCCATTTCTACTTGAAAATGCAAGGTCCGCTTACTCTGGTCATCCCCCTCCCCATCTAAAGTTAAGTTAAAGTAATAAACATTCATACTAGAATGCAGGTTCACACTAGAATGCAGTGCAGGAAACCCATTATCCTCGCTCATTTCCTGCTCTGCATTCAAATTGCACTGCCCTGGTGATCTACAGCCAGTGTCAGTGCAATCTTAATGACACCCCAAACACAGGTCATAAATGCAGTGTACCGGATTGCATGGTACAAAACAACTATGCGATCCAGATGCAGCGCTGTTACAAAATTGGTGCCTGCACATCTTTGGTGCAATGCTGTATAATTCAATCCCAGTGTGCAGGAGGTGACAGGGGAGAGAGCTGTTTTGTTTACTAACAGTTCTCGGCAATCACTGGGCTCCAGCGAGTAATCACCATCTGGGACCCGCTGATTGACATCTGCAGATGGCGGCATGGGTAGGACGTGTCCCCTACCCAGAAATGCAAAATTGCGTATATATACTGTATATGTGATTTTGCGCACAGGTGCCTCCCTGTAGCAGTATTTCTGCTATGGGACGGCGTTAAAGCCAAATTCTTAATTCAGCTCACTTAAGCCAAAGAGCTTTACAAATGTTTTAGGATGTGGAGCACAGCAATAATGAATGGGGTTGTTTACAAAAAAAATAACCTTGGGAGAGCAAAGTCATTTAATATGTCTATGCCATGTGCTGGTCTCTCCACTAATCATAGAGTTATCTCTGTTATGTAAAGCAACTTGAACTCTGAACTACCACAGGCTCAATACCCTGGCCTACATTTTAAGAATGAGCTGCAAAATGCATATTGTGATACTATGCAATACTGTGGAGTACAACAGAAGATGGATAGCAGTATCTGCTCTCCATTATAAATCTTCATCTAAGTGAATAAAAAAATTAAACAACTGATGAAAAATTTAAAAGCAAAATATTTTCTTACACCTTACTTTCTGGATGCTTCCTGTTGGAACTGATGATGCTGCTGGGCCTCATTGTCGAATTATGGGAAAGTTGAGGATACCACATCTCACAAACAAAAGCTTCAGCAATGGGGAAGAATGCATTTTCATTGAGTTTGGGATCCTCAGCTTGCCTCTTGCTGAGACTTACTGATGTCACCCTCACTTAGGCATGCAGCCCAAGTGTATTTTGAATATTTTTATATTTTTCCTGCAGTTATATAGTTTTAGCCTCGGTTCACACTATGAAATGCATATATAAAGCACACAAGAACTGCACCGCATTCCTGTGCAATTCAAATGCGATTTAGTGCAGTGCGGTTCAAGCTTGTTCATTTTGATTTGGCTTTAACACCGTCCCATAGCAGAAATACTGCTACAGGGCGGCACCTGTGCCCAAAATCACACACACATATATATATATATATATATATATATATATATATATACATATACACACACAATTTTGCATTTCTGGGTAGGGGAAACGTCCAACCCATGCCGCCATCTGCAGATGACAATCAGCGGGTCCCAGATGGTGATTACTCGCTGGAGCCCAGTGGTTGCTGAGAACTGTTAGTAAACAAAACAGCTCTCTCCCCTGTCACCTCCTGCACACTGGGATTGAATTATACAGCATTGCACCAAAGATGTGCAGGCACCAATTTTGGAACAGCGCTGCATCTGGATCGCATAGTTGTTTTGTACCATACAATTCAGTACACTGCATTTATGACCTGTGTTTGGGGTGTCATTAACTGCACTGCACTATAAGCAGTGTACTTACAGTGCAGCTCAAACACAGCACACTTAGTAAAACGGCACACAGTTAACCCTTTGATCGCCCTACGTTAACCCCTTCCTGCCCAGTGCCATTAGTACAGTGTCAGTGCTTTTTATTAGCACTGATTGCTGTATTGGTGTCACTAGGGATGTCAGTGACACCAGGTCAGTTCCCCACAGTGTCAGAATGCCCACCGCAGTCCCGCTATCAGTCGCTAATCGTCGCCATTACTGGTAAAGATAAAAAATAAATCCCAGTATATATACTGCCATTTGTAAATGCAATAACTTTCATGTAAACCAATTAATTTACACGTACTGGGATTTTTTTTTAGCAAACACGTAGCAGAATACAATTTGGCCTAAATTTATGATGTCATTTGATTTTTAAATTTTGTTACTGGACATGTTTAATAGCAAAAAGCCAAAAACATTGTTTTTTTTCTCAAAATTGTGCGTTTATTTTTTGTGCTATAAAAAAAAAAAAAAAAGACCAACAGATGATAAAATACCACTGAAAGAAAGCTCTATCCATGGGGAAAAAAAGGATGTAAATTTAATTTGGGTGCAGAGTTGCATGACCGCACTATTGTCAGTTAAATAACGCACTGTAACACAAAAAATGACCTGGTCAGGAAGGGGGGTAAATCCTCTGGAGAGAAAGTGGTACTATAAATGTATAAAGACACACATTTTTTGTTGCTGTTCACTATAACTATAAGGTGATGTTTACCCCCCCCCCCCCCATGAGATGTGTCACCTTTGCCTGCTTGACTGAACACCCATAGAATCTGTCAAGCAATTGTGTACCACAGAAAATATGGTATAGCCCTGTAATCTATGGAGTATATGAATGTCAGAGGTGCTTTTTGTGTAATGCAGGGGCAATAGTTTTCACTGACATAGTAACTGACCTTCCAACTTCATTCATTCACAAAATGTGGCCAATTTAATTTCTTAGGTGACATCTTTTTCAAGTTTCAATCATAAGAGATTCACTTCCAATGTCTCTACTTACATAGTGACTGTGCTCCTGTAAGTTGATTTCTTTCACTGTTCATGGGTTTGAAAACATATAATTAACACAAACCTCTCCTAAGAGTTAAACTACACTTTGTCTTACAATAAGATCTGCTTATCAATAATATGCCACTGAAGTGCAGCTTTACCCAAATAATAAAACAAAAAATAAAACTACATATATATCTCAAGCATGCTACACAAACAGTGATGTTTGAACTGAAGTCAAATTTATAGCTAAAATTTCTTCAATTTCAGATAGGGTGGGGAAAGGCTAAAAACACGAGAGTTGCCTCTTGGAACATTGGAACAGGTAGAAAATGTACCTTTATCTGTTCTGACAGCAATTTGGATTTTCCCTTACTTTCTATTATGGTGACAAGGGCTACCAGAACAAATAGAGTAAATCTACCTAGAGGGGACAGAAACAGCAATAAAAACCTGACAGAGGTTCTAAGTCCTTTCCAATGTACCAAAAACATAATAAAAAATATTGGTTGCATACACATTTTAATTATGATACTTATTTTCATTGATATCATTTCATTTTCTTTCCTTCAGCAGATTAATAGCATCATCTACCGATTGGTGAATTCACTACAATAATTTCACTCTGCCTTAAGGACTACAGAATGCATGTAGAGGAAAAAAGATATTAATGTTGTCCCCTCCGACTGGCCATATCTAGCAGAAGTGATGCATGGTGCACTCTGTGAACTATTCTCCTGGCTCCTGTGAATTAAAGATCAAGGAAGCTCCTGTGATGAAGTCACAAGGTAAAGAAGAGGATCATGTGCCTCCAAGGAAAAATTAAGTAGAAAAAAAAGCCTTTACAGTAAGGAGGGGTAGTGTATGAGCACAAAAAGGTTCAGATAAAATCAATGGAAAAATAATTTCCTCAAAACAATTACAGTGATTCATCTGGTTGTTTTTAATCTAAAATGTGCCCATACACATTGTGATAAGACCCGATTAAGGATAGATATACAATTAGAAGATGCATTCATTTACTAAAGTGTGTTATAGATATGTATTTTATCACCAGAAAGGTTAGCATCACATTGCGGATGCGTTGAGGACTTTGTGCAAGTAACACGTCTGTCCATCATAGGAATGTACAACACATCATCTGCTTTGCTTGAATGATCTACTGGATGGAATGTCCATGAAGTAGAATATATACACTCACTAGTGTTGAGATCATTTTATGAGAATACCAGTGGGCTGAGCGTAGCACTGGAACTAACGCTCAAGCAGTGATCTATTTGACCATTTCACAGCTGGCTGCATTTTTTATGTATGGCTCAAAGTTCATAATGAGTCTTACTGACCAGTCATTTAGCTTCCAGGTGCCCCAGTCTAACCCGACAATTCATTTCTAATGTATGACTTGCTGACTTTTATAATTGATTACCTCAGGTATGAAATGGAAATAAAGTTAAAGGCTAAGTTCACCTTTGGGAAAATGTTCCATATTCCACCCGCTCCTGCAGCTGCTCTGCGATCCGCTGCCTCTCTTTGATAGCAGTATGGGGAGAAGTTCCCTGTACCAGCTGTCACTTTTTGAAGAGATTGTGGCCGCGTGGGGTACATTTTCTAAACAATTTTTTATCAGCCATGATATACAGACTTACCCTCTGGGAGAAGGAGTTTTCTCTGTCAGTTCATAGTTTTTGAAAATAATTAGATCACATACAGTACATGAAATATTTGACAGCCTCCCCCAAACATCCTTTTCTTTCCTTCCCCAGTCTTGTCTCTTTCCCTTACCTCCACATTTCCCTCTCTTACGCTTTACGTTTGGGCATCATAGTACGTTTCCTTAGTTGTGTTCATACTGATCTAAAAATATCTTATACTTACCATACTGGTTGACACACTGCCTATGCCATTCATATTATGGTCCACCTTGAAGGACTTGTAACTCTGAAATATTATAAGCAATATATCATTATTAGCAAAATACTATAAAACAATGCCTTTGGCTGTAATGCCAATCTTGAGTTTGAAAATAAAGAATTAAAAAAAAAAAAGAGTTGCAGAAGAAGAACTCAACTGCTTTGTGTATTAGGGCTCATCTACACTTGTATTGTGAGGCAATAAAAACATAAAACTTAGCTGTGATTTTACTGCCCCCAACATCTTTCCCTTACACCCCGGTCACATGAGGTGTGACTTGGTAAGCGATTTGCATGCCATGCGACTTGCAAATCATATGCCAAGTCGCACCCTATTGTCTGCAATTAGAGCGGTCAAATCAGTGTGGTTCTGACTTGGTCGGAGCCGCACCGATTTCTAAAGTAGTACATGTACTACTTTTGGTGCGATTTTCATAGACATTTGAAATTGGCATCTCACCGACTTCACTGTAAGTCACACGATTTCAAAGTCAGGCTTGATGTGATCGGGGTGTTAACAGCGGACCGGGGTGTACACATGCTGCAACTGTGATGCCTTGCTTCATGGCCACTGCAAGAATTAAGTCCCCCCACACCAAATGCGACCCATTCAAACAAAGGTTGTGACATAATGGTGCAGGCTTCTGGGGGTTAAAACAAGCAGTAAGGAGGTGAGATAACACCACTTTACTGCTTGCCAAACATTCTCTAAAGAGTGGTCCACCTTGGGGGACTCTTGAGTGGACTAAGACTAGTGAAAAAGAGGCCTTATTGACACCTCTTACCAAACACATTATTAATCAGCAACTAATGTGTACAGATACCTTGCTGTTTGTACTGTCCTTACCATTTTCTGTCTCCAAGTTTGTATAATGCATACAATTTCATTTTGCTGAATGTGGCCTCTCTCTGTAATTTGCTTTGTACTAGATTTGTATTATATATTGTTGAAGACATTTGAGTTTACAAACCAATAGAAGACTATAAAACAGGAAAATGTAATTTATTAGTGTGACTTTTAATAGTCAATGCCCTTCTTCAATTTAAATGAAAACATACATCTAATATGATATGCATAACAAGGGGGTTATTTACTAGAGTTATATATATATATTATTTTTTTTAACAAAATATAACAAAAAAGTAAAGTTTTACTTTAGGCGAAAGCTGCCATGAGACAAACACGAAGGCTGCCATTGATGGTTTCTTCCTCTAAGAGGTTGCCTGGCTATCATGCTAATTCATTGACTTCAATACTTTAAGCCACTAACCTGGAACAAGTGTGCAGATAAAGATATACTTACCCTGCCTAGTTGTTCCCGGTCATGACTCCAAGTAGTAAAGCCAGGCAAATAGCCCCAAATAGCATTTTAGAAATAGCAAAGAGATTGGCAATGGTAGCACCTGTATTGCTCTCATGACAGATTTTCTTTAAATCCGATAAATAAATAAAACAAACTCTTTCTTCATATTTTATTTTACAATATGTCACTAAATATATTTACATAACAAGACTTTTGCCTCAGTGCAATACATTTTTTTATGTTGCATAAGTACAAACTGTAGGATTTATTTTTCTTTAAAAAGAGACACTTGACTGAAATTGCAGCTAAGTGTACAATGCAACATTTTCCAGCTTGCCACAAGTCATTTCCCTTAATAATACATACAACACCCAGCTGCACACTGTTCCGAGCAATATCCTTGGTATTCAATACAATGTTTTAAGCACATACACTCTGGTAGAATTAGAGATATTTTAAAGGAATTTTCTGTTCTTTTCTAGACAGTACAAAAATACTGCAAATTTTATGGAAAATAACCCTTTGCTGTGTGAGAAGCTGAACAAATGGCAGGAGCAAAACTTAAGGAATGGTTTAACACATTACCCCTCTAATGTATTTTTACAAATGTACACAAACTCTTGACTTACAGAGCATACTGGGGCTGGCACACAAATCCGATGGAAGGAAAAGGCAGAAGTGCTGTCCACACCAAGTGATCAGATTGTTTACATTTATGCTCAACCAGTGCAAAAAACGGCAGTTAAATCTGACTGGTTTCTATTAGCATCAGCTGCGTTTTATTCAGTGCTTCATTGTAAAAAAATAAAGAAAAAAAACTTTAGTGAGAACTCTGAGCAAATCTGATTCTATTTTTATTTTTTTTTAATATAGCTGTCAGTATCTTAAAGTGATCCTAAGGTTGCTATTTGAACCCTACTTCTGAAAATGGTAGTTTCCTGGTTGCCATGTTCAGCCTCTTGCTTTGGTATTTGGAATCACTGACCTGGAGCAAGTATGTAACTTAGGACTTTTCTGATCTGCATATTTGTTCTCGGTCAATGATATTGAAGTTTTTGAAACCAAAGGGTCAACATAACAGTCAGGCTATTGGCATTTTCAGATGGAAGTCAACAATGTCAGCATTCTGGTTTGCTTTATAGCTTGAATCTGATTGGTGTGTGCTGGCAACACAAATAATTCTTTTTTTAAATGAGGCCATTGTATTTAGCACTAATTGCAGAAGATCCAAAAAGAAAATGGAATACACAGCAGATATTACTGCATAAGAAAGGACAAGCGTCTTTACAATTTATCTTCACAGTGATAGACCAGAAAGGTTGTGTTGGATATACATAAAATAGCGCCATCCTTTCTTTTGTAAGGGAACAGTTCTAATCAGGAATGGACTTACAATGTACAAATCATGTTGCAACAAACAATAATTTGATTATGCAATAAAAGGCAAAGGAAATAAACGATGATATGATTAAAGATAGCGGGTCAGAAGAATTTGAACATTACAGACTGCATGACAACACATATTTATTTAACAAATACAACTCAATGATCAATAGTTCATTACTCAACCAGGCTGAAAATTGGTAAGAAAACAATGTATACCAAAAATAACCATGAGCATGTTTCAATTCTAAGGTGTAGGTTTTGGCACTTTATGGGAACAAGTCCTTGCCCAATATCAGTCATATAAAAAGAAAATACAGTTCTTCTTGAACACGCCTTGCAAATATAGTACCAGTGTACTAGCAAACACTGAAACATATTGAATAAACATTCCCACTGATTTGCACATGCATACACTATTCAAAGAACAACACTGTATCAATGGTTTGTGTCTGTATTTAAAAAGAGTTCTTTGAGATCACTTTCCCCATGCAGCACCAACCCTCTAGACCTCCTCTGGAGACCGCGTGTCTGATTTCAACCTGACAAACTCCTTTGAGACCTCGTCGTTGGACCTCTGAGAGAGTATTCTTAGGATTGTCAGTCCAGTTTCATCCATGCAGATGTTCTTTGTCAGTGGATACCAGGATGCACAGTTCCCTTTCTCCACAATGCCCTTCAGTTGGATAACGGTCATGCCAATAATGCGATCTTCCCTGGCAAAGCAGTAGTCTTTGACACACAGGTGAAGTTCATAGGCTGCTGCCTTTTCTTCATTGCCAAGAATACTGTAGATTAAAAAAATATATAATAAGTTCCTTTTCTGTATTCACGAAGATTAAAATAATAATAACATTTGGAATGCATTTTTAAGGCAATGATTTCCCCCACTGAATTATTTTCAACATCTTCTGAATTACAGATTGTTGACTACATTATCTTCTTGGGATTTATTTGTTACAGGTACTTATATAGCATCATCAATTTACGAAGCACTTTACATATACAGTATATTATACATTCACATCAGTCCCTTCCCTCAAGGAGCTCAGAATCTAAGGTACCTAACTCACATTCATATATACGCACACTAGGGTCACTTTAGACAGGAGCCAATTAACATACCAGCATGTCTTTGGAGTGCGGGAGGAAACCCACAGGGAGAATAGGGCTGGGACTAGTGCTGCCAGGTAGAAGTGCTAACCACTTAGCCATTGTGCTTTCTTTTCAAGAATATGGTTATGCTTTTAATTCTACATAAAAACAGATGGTGAATTGTGTAGTGTTCCAACATAACTGTGGTTTTATATTATTTTCATATACTGTATAATCTTATGTTTCAATATATAATAATGGATTTTGAGCCGTTTAAAGGACCTTGCATTATCCGAGCATACATTCTGAATTTTCTAATAAAAAAAATTGGAGGGCTCCTGTTATAACTAGCCAAATTCCAAATTACTGTATCTTACTAGAAGGTGACACTACTCATTGGACTGTTGGACTGGATCGTTAATGCCAAGCATAAATTATGGGTATAATTGGAAACACAGCTCTTTGTATGCCCTCTATAATGGCAACCAATATAAATATTTTCTATTATGTATTTCTGAAAACATGGGATTCAAAAGATTTTCACTCTACACTTATATAGACCCTAAGACTCCAATACTGGGGTACCCAAAATTTCCTCCTGGTCTGAATCGCCTTAAGCGGATTAAATTGACTACATCCAAACCTTTTCTTATCACAGTTGTGTTAAATAAAGGACACTTGCAACATCGTAGGTATTAACTGAAAGATCTGACCTATCCCCGGTGAATTGGTTACTCTACATTCAGCTTCAAGATTATTAGAATACCTTGCAACATCAGGGATTCCTGCACAGGAATCTTTATTTCTCTAGGCTTATAAAATGCAGGACTCGCCAATTCTATCTCAAAACTATAACCTTCTATCGTTATATGTATCACCATGCTCTCTTTATTACCTATTAGAATGGGAATGTAAACTTGGATGTAACTTCTAAGAGAAAGATACTGTATCTTCAAATTATACATTTAGACACATCAATCTTCTATAGCTAGTCATATTCAGGAAAGGATTTTTAAGATCCTCACTAGGTGGTATTGATGCCTCCATAAGTTGCACATAATTTTCTCCAATGTCCTAGACACAAGGGATGAGATTGGAGTTCTTTTCTACTAAGGAATTGGAGCATCATTCCAGGATTTGTAAAGCTATCAAATTGCAACCGTTTGGATGATGCGTTTGCAACATCACTGTTAGGAATAAAGAACAACCTTTAATGCAGGGCATAGCCTTTGCCCCAGATCAGCGCAATCACAAGAGCCAATAATTTGAAGTAATGGATAATAAAAAGGAGGGCCGACAACATTTTGTCAGATAGAGCTGACAGTTGTGTGCAGGGAGAGATGCTGTTTTTAAATGTCGTTTTATCTATTTTGGCATTGGTGCATGTCCCCAATGATTTTGTATGACAATAGCTTGCTTATTAGCCTTATAAATTACCAGAATCAAACTGTAAGATTTGTCTTTTTTCACTTTGGATAGGGTAATGGAGGGTTAAAACCCATGTCACGTTTTTTTTGTGTCCTATTGTGGAAATTTCCCATCCTGCCTGTCAAAACAGGAAGTGAGTGGGAAATCCTTCAAAAGTGAGAGAATCCCTGGTTGTCACCAGGGTCACCAGAACTAGTGTTTCCACTGGAAGATTTTGGATTGTCTTTGACTTTTACTTTTGATGATTAACTAAAGGTGGGAAACCTCCTTAAGGCCCCATTTCCACTTGCAATTTGGAGAGTTAAAAACATGCAGTTAAAGTGATACTAAAGTTATTTTCTTTTTAGTAACAAACATGTTATAGTTACCTAATCTGTGCAATGGTTTTGAACAGAGCAGCCCCGAACCTTCTTTTCTCAGTCCCCCACTGGCACCTGGCTCTTCCTTCTTGCTGAGTGCTCCCATAGCAAGCTGCTATGGGGGCACTCATGCATTCTTGCTTCTAAGCCCCGCTCTGTGTGGTCATAGACACACATAGCATGGCTCAGCTCAACCCCCGCTCCCTCCTTACTGGCTGTGTTTGATAGCAGTGGAAACTAATGGCTTCAACTGTTGTCTCTGAGCCAATGAGAAGAGCAAGAGCTGGGAGAGGCACTGCTCTTGTGCAAATCATTGGATCGAGAGTGAGCTCAGGTAAGTATCAGAGGGGCCGGAGGGGAGCTGCACACATAAAAAACCTTCAGCCTCTAGAACCACTTTAAGGTGTGTTTTTATCTCCCCTCCTCCCCCAACTACTGACTTTTAAGCTGCAAATGTTAAAAGCTTTTTCACCCCAGTTGCATTCTCCTAGATGGTAGTTGCACTTCAAATGTGTGAAATGCATGCAGTTATGTGGGTTTTTAAGAATTAAAACAGACAGCAATCACATGTCAAATGCCAAAATGTGGTGACCACTGTCAGAGAGGGGATGTTAATTACTTTGGTGATTTTTCCTCTAATTTCCCATTGTGGCACCAGGACAGGAAGTGAAGGGAAATATCCCCAGTGGAGCAACAATAACAAAACCTGACAGTGACTTTAATGTGCAGTATATCTAAAGCCAAAGCATCCTTTTCCAATCTTGGACAGAGAATGAAATTGTTTTTTATTTCTCTCTTTGACCCCATAGGGGTTATTTTGCTTACTTCCTTTCCTTCTGACAACTGGGGAGGGGGGGAGTCTTCATTGGAACAGGAAAGTACAAGCACTGTAATAAAAACATTGTCAGAGGTTCTAAACTTTTTCATTTCACTTAAAATATGGTTTTGTCAGACAGCAATAAAACAGAGCCTCTAACCTTGTCTATAAAACAAAATAAAAGGTTTTAGCTGGAGTTGGGCTTTAATGATATTCAATTTCTACCTGAAGCACTGTCATGTTTCAGTTGCCGTTATTTGCTTTTTTCCCTCTAGTCAGGGATAATATATTATTTAGAATGATTTTAAAAAAAACAAAAATGGTTTTATACTTTACTTTATGAGGTCTTACCGCAGTCCATTAATTGGCAAAGTATTAAAGCTTCTTGATTTGAAAAGAAAGAGCACGGTGCAATAAATTACTGATAAAATAGCTCAGTGTGGTTTATTCCACATATCTTCACAACAGACATATGACAGAGATCAGCAGTAACTCCCACAACACTGTGTGCAGGCAGCCTGGGGACACTTCCATAGGGATAAACACCTGCTTCTCATAAACTTAGTAGTAATAAGTGTCATATTTACTGTTGAAATGGAAACTGGCTAGAACAAGCCTGCTAGGTATCCGGGATTTAAGAGCTGTCACCATTGCCAAATGTAAGTCTATAACTAGTCTACCTTTACTGCAGCCTACTGCGATTTAGTAAAAGATTGTGTTTGCATTGTTCCATAAGAACGTTGGCCTCTTACCAGCAAAACTATTTTATAGTTGGACAGGCCTTTATTTTATTAACTTAAGGTATTATTATTAATGAAATAATTATAGAACATTGCTTATCAGTTTTTACTCTAATCTTCCTTTACAAAACTGGTAAACCCTATAATATATAGCAAGGAATTTCACGGCCATTGTATTATTAGCCTGGCCATAGTTTGGGTTTACACTGATTTCTGAATGGTCAGCCTTCATTATACCCACATGGTGGAGTTCCAGTATTAAATCTTCTTGATTTAAAATGAAAAAGCACGGTTCAATAAATTACTGATAAAATAGCTCAGTGTGGTTTATTCCACATATCTCCACAACAGACATATGACAGAGATCAGCAGTAACTCCCATAACATTGTGTGCAGCAGCCTGGGGACACTTCCATAGGGATAAACACCTGCTTCTCATAAACTCAGCAGTAATAAGTGTCATATTTACTGTTTAAATTGAAACTGGTTAGAACAGGCCTCCTATGTATCCTGAATTTAAGAGCTGTCACCATTGCCAAATGTAACTCTATAACTAGTCTATGCTTACTGCCACCTACTGCGATTTAGTAAAAGATTGTGTTTGCATTGTTCCATAAGAACGTTGGCCTCTTACCAGCAAAACTATTTTAAAGTTGGACGTGTCTTTATTTTATTAACTTAAGGTATTATTATTAATGTAATAATTGTATAACATTGCTTATCAGTTTTCACTCTAATCTTCCTTTACAAAACTGGTAAACCGTATACCAATGTCCTGCTCAATTTTAGTGGACACACACTCAAAATGAATGAGATTTGATAGTTTGCTGAACTGAAGGCTCAAGGCACTTGTACACATGTCAGTTTTTGGATATACAGTATTATATTATTTTTATATATTTATTCTCATTAGGTCCAAATTTTAATCAGAATGTTTTATTTTATTTGTTATTGTTGTCATATTTATTATTGTTTTGTTTACACAGTTCATGAACTGAAATGCGGAAGGAGATATTGTATTTAAATGGGGATGTCCTTTCATGTTGGCTAATATTTGGATTGCCCCCTGACTTTTATTGGAATAACGTTGCACCTGGACCTCTTAGCAGTGGTGTGGCACTTCAGTTTCCATTTTTTTAATTACACTAGAAGCCAAGGTGACAGTGTAGATCCTCTGGGGTGCAGAAGCTGCCTGCCCAAGAACCATTTTAACTTCTATACATAAACATCAATTCTTTAAAACAACAATACCAGTGAGATAACCCTACAGGTCCAAAGCCTCTCTTTCAACTTTCCTCAACTGCTCAAGGCACTATGGACAGACTTAAAATGTATACTTATTTTTAAATAGAAAAACATGTATTAATAAAAATTACACACCTAAACATTTTCCATAGGAAGTATCATTTCGCATTAATGTTAAAACTGTTGTTTCAATAAAAACAAATTACTAATTGTCACTAATATAATCATTTTTTGAAGAAAGTTTTTAACATAAACATAAATATCAGGAGACAACAGAAATACGGAAAATCTATACTCCATCCTCCAACAGAAGCATAAAGGTGGTGAAATGGCCATCGTCAATAGCATTAAGGGTATGGAGAACTCTGAGACGATGTATCCCTGGAATTTCCTGTGTTTAGAGTTCACTGCATCATCACAAACTTTAATATCATTTTACAAAGAATATGTAATATGATGAATTACATTCATATTAAAACAAAAAAAATCACACTAGGTAAGAACAATGCAATATTTAGTTAAAGAATTAAAGTATAACTAAAGGCAAAACTATTTTTTTTTGTTTAGGATAGAGTGCAGAGGGATTGGAAGAAAAAAATCCCACATTTGGGCTGTCCCCAGAACAGTAATATAGGAATTCAGGAATAGAGGGGAAATCCTCCAATGAGGGCACTAATTCTGGTGACAACCATGGATTCCCTCACTTTAGAGAGATTTCCTCTTACTTTCTGTTTCAGCTATATGGGACAGGAAGTGAAGGGAAATCTCCCCAATGGAACACAGATGGAAAAAACTGACATGGGTTATAACCTTCCCTAATGCTTTCCAAAATGAAAAGAAACATTTTGCCTTAAGCTCTACTTTAAGTATATTAATGTTAATATATGCTGTTCAGAACCAGGATCAGGAAAAAAAATCAATATAAATATTTTTTTTTTTTAAACTTAAAAGTTATAACATTCTCTTATTTGCTCTCTTTTATTCTATAAAATATAACATTGAAAGCATTTAATCTGATCTGTTCAATAATGACAATATAAAGTAACTAATATACTGCCAGAACTCTGGTTCATCGCTGTGACCATTTCCTGACCTAGTGAGACAACACTGCTCCTCCACAGTCAGTGAGCATTGTCATCCTAGAACAGGAAGTTGCTTGCCATATAAACCCAAGAACGAAAAAAAATATATATTGCAGTCCTTAGATGTGGTGGTTGCATTTGTTTTGTTTTTCATACCTATTTTTTTTTTTTCACTTGGTTATACTTTTCTCAACCTTTACCTGCTTTCAGCAGGTTAAAAGCTAAAGCTAAAGGAGATGATTGTTGAAAATTGCAAAAATATGGATGCATCATTGGAGTTGATCAATATAGTGACTAACCAAAAATGTTGGTTAAATTTTACATAAAATTAATTTAACTGCTTGCTAATGGCAGCCACTCAAACCACAGTTTTAAACATTCAGCTGTAAAAAAAAAAGGTTAGGACCAAAAAGACGATCTTTCACCTAGTGGAGAAAAAATGTACTGCTTAAGAATGCATTACAGATTCTCCTCTAAATTCCAGGTAACTGCAAAATTTCCCTCTGATGAAATAAGAATTTGCACGTATGATAAAAGTGCTTAAATCAAATTTGTAAATTTTTTAAATATTAAAGTATAGCTAAAGGCAAAATGATTTTTGTTTTTTTTTTGTTTTGGATAGAGTGGAAAGGGATTAGAACACTTGTCAGGTTTTCATTGCTATCTATGATCCCCCTTAGGAAGATTCACCCACTCTACTTGTCCTGTTTACCATTTTCCCTGAAAGTGAAAGTAAAAGAAAATCCCTAATTTAGTTTTTTCCCAGAACAAGAACAGTGGGGATACTTCCAATGGGGACAATAGTTCTGTGACACAACCAGGGATTCCTTCGCTTTGGGGGGATTTTCTCTCACTTCCTGTTTTGCATATGGGACAGGAACTGAAGGTAAATTTTCCCAGTGGGACAGAGATGGCAAAAATAACCTTACAGGGGTTAAAACTCTCCCTTACTCTATCTAAAATGAGAAAATGCATTTTTTCACTTTAAATATTTTCCAACTACTGCACTTCATGCATTAGGGCCTGTAAACAATAAAACATTAAAGTGATTTTAAACCTCACAGATGAAATATTAACAAAGCATATCCTCTCTATAGTGTGTACTTGTATCAGTGCAAATCATTAAGTGCCATTTCTCTATGCTGCCCCATTCCTCTGCTATCTGCATGAGTCACTTCTGCCAAGTTTTCCTGACACCAAGAGAAAAAAGTTGACAGGGGAGAGAGCTCCAGCACACAGACTGTGATTGACAGCCTCAGCTATGCTAGTGTGTTCTGTATGAAGGGGGATGTGTGTCCCTTCCTTCCAATTAGCTTTCTGCCCCTGTTTTCAGGGGCACTAGTGTGTAGTTTCAGCTTTCTGCAAGCTCAGATAAGCTTTATAAATTCTGGACTTTGAACAGTTGTAGAGAAGAGAAATCTGCAGATAAACAGCTACAATTTATGCAACAGCATTTGTTTAATCTCTGTGTATCACCTGAGATATACATGGGTATATATGAGGGTTTACCACTTTACATCATACTATCATATAGCCTTTATGCCTGAAATGCCTATTATCACGAGGGCAAACTGAAATGTTTGCCAGCACTGATGTCGCTTGCACTCACCAGGGGTTTGAATACATGTGGAGCACACATTTATCCACTGTACTATCAATATTAACAGCAGCAATGGCATAAATATAACCAACTGTTTAAAATATCAAGCACAGCTCTAATACACACAGAGACACAGAAATGGGCAATGTAAAAAGAAAGCTGGACAAGCATGTTCCACTCCCTGCAGTGCTCAGATCAGATCCTCCCAATGTTTACAGGATCACGCATGACAGATTAAACATCCAGATCTTTCATGCCAATGCACTCTAATCTAATAATGAACCACTGTGCTCAGCACAGCTGGCAGCTCATATAGGATGCACCCTACATTCAGATGCTGAAAAAAGTCACAAAATAAAAAACAAAACAAAGAATATTTGGTATACTGCAGGTCAAGTAGAAAAAGAGCAGATGAGGATTCAGGATTTAACTTCTTAAGAGATAAAAAGAATTATTATTAAGCATTTCAGAAATTGTTGTGTGCAGCTATAGTGCTGCACTGAGTTATCTTAGGTCATAAAAAATGTGTTTGTTAATTAAGTAAGAGGTATAAAAAAGAATTCCATTAATACAAGACATAAATATAGACAAGGACCCGTGTTTTACAGGTTACACAAAAAGCTTATAAATTGCACATAAAAGCATGAAAAAACTGGGAGAAGAGGAGGTAATATGTGATAATTGATGACAATCAGAATTGCCTTTGGCTAAGGTTAGGGGACCTCTGCCAGAGTCCAGTAATTAGCCATACCAAGGCAATAGACTTTGCAGGTCTGTTCACTTAACTTGAAATGCACATGCCAGGATAATAAAATCACAAATAACTCATAAGACCAGCTGTCAGTGCAAAAGAACAGGCTGATGAACTTACAATTGGAAAGTCTCATTGTATTTCGGTGACCAGGTGTTGCTTTTTGTTTTAGTACTTAATTTCCTTTTCTTGTCAGCCAGGTTGGGTCCTAATACAAAGACTTCAACAAAAGGCCGGAACATAGCTGTAGTCTGCCAAATTAAGCCATTGAGTGCCACAACTGCAACAAAAGAAAACAGTGAATATAGTCACAAACAATGCTATATGTGCTATACAAAACCACGTTTTAAAGTGTAACTCTAGTTTGCTGGGTACAAGTGTTACCCTTTGTAGGTACACAACATACATAGCAAGGAATTTAACAGCCATTGTGTTATTAGCCTGGCCATAGTTTGGGTTTACACTGATTTCTGAATGGTCAGCCTTCATTATACCCACCAGGTAGAGTTCCAGTGTTGTAATGAGAAAAGCTGTAGTGTCTGCATCCCTTTATGTTAGGAGGAGCCTTACAGAGTATCTCAACAAAAATTAAACTCCTGTTGCAGATGAAGAGTCAAATGTATCTCATTGCAAAAGCGAGACAATCACACAAGCGGGACCTAGATTTTTGGAGGGTTGCCCTGTGCATGCCAATTATGTTCAGTTAAAGGTTTAACAAAAGGAGGATTTAAATAGAAAGGTCATATTTATAAAATGTTGAATTATGAAGTATCTTTTTGAGAAAAAAAACAGCGGTGATTAAATACCACCAAAAGAAAGCTCTATCTGTCTCAAAAAATGATAAAAGTTTAGTTTGGGTACAGTGTTGCATGACTGCGCAATTGTCATTCAAATTACGGCAGCACCGAAAGCTGAAAATTGGCTTGGACAGTAAAGTACTCACTATTGAATTGGTTAAAAGCCGTCTCTTTATGTGTTTAGATTTACTTTTTTTTTCATATTTTTTGTTAAACAAATGAAAATAAGACCAACCATTTGAAAGAAAAACCTTTTTCTGTTATAAAATTTAGCAAATAAGTAATTTTTCATCTTCACTGATGTGTGCTGATGAGGCTGCACTGATAGGCAGCACTGATGGGCACTGATGAGGCTGCACTAGTAAAAAGCAGCACGCATGATACAAATTAACATTTGTTAGGCACACACTTAACCCCTTGATTACATGAGATGTTAAACCCTTCCCAGCCAATGTCATTAGTACATTGACAGTGTATAGTATTATCACTGTATTAGTGTCACTAGAGATATCTGTGGCAGTTAGTAAGTTCCCACCCAGCGTCAGTTAGTTTTTGGATTGCCAGCTACAGGATCACAGTCCCACTATAAGCTATTACTAGCATAAAAATAAATAAATAAAAATAAAAATTTTACTATATATAATAGTTTGTAGACTCTACAACTTTCACACAAACCAATCAATGTACACTTATTGTGGCCTAAATTTATGAAGAAATTTGGGGTTTTAAATGTTTTTATTGGTATGTTTTATAGCAGAAAGTAAAAAATATTTTTTTCCCCAAAACTTTTGGTCTTTTTTGTGTATATAAAAAAGCAATACAAAAACAAGTTGTGACCAAAAGAAATTTCTATTTTTGTGAACAAAATGATATAAATGTCATTTAGGTACAGCATTGCACAACAGCACAATTACCAGTTAAAGTAGCACAGTTCTAAATAGCAAAAATGGCCTGGTCATGAAAGGGTTAAAACCTTTCGTAGCTGAAGAGGTTAAAAGTGGCAGCTCCTGTATTTCTTTCAAGACAGTTTTACCTAAGACAAAAGGTAACTATTTTTTTTAAATTGTGGACATCTATGATCAGGCTTTATTTTTGTGGAAAATATTAAAATTGATTGACAAATAAAAAACAATAATAACAAAATACAAAAACAGAACGCTATACTAGTTGTAAAAAACAAAAACAAACAGTGATTACTATTTATGAATGTCTGCTAAATTAATGTAAATTTTAAACCAAAAGTAAACTAAATTAAAAGCAAAAGTACAATTATGTTTTTCTAGGGTTTAGTAGCACTTCAGAACAGCAGCACAACCAGAATCTTAGACTGTGCATGGAGATTGCTGATGAAAAAGAACAAAAGACAATTCTTTAGCCTCATGCACACTGGGCATTTGCTCAGAAAAACTGCTTAAAAACTATGTCTAAAGTCACAATAATATTCTGGCCATTGGTATGAATGAATGCTCAAGCGGTAAATGTGTCCAGCGTTTAAGCATGTTTTGATGCGTTTACAAGCATTAAGGTGCATCAAGCATTTTTCTGCCTAAAAAGCTCCTCTCCCATATGTGTTGGTGATGGGGGGGGGGGGGGGTTTCAGCCTCTAAACATTCCTCTTCTAATATGCCTGTACACGCATATGTGTGCATGGACACATAAGCTAACACAGAGATGTGTTTACAGCCAGAAAAAAAGTCAAATGCATGTAAAGGCAATGTTGTTAAGCCCAGTGTGCATGAGCCTTTACAGGTTTTTATGGTGTAGCATCAGTGCCTAGAGCTATTGGATGGGGCTGGAAAGCAGATTATGATCGAAAAAAAAAAAAAAGTATTTCATTTTCATACAAAAAAATATATGTTTTAAAGCCTTGTTTGCACTTTGTAGGAACAGTTTGGGGATGGCCCCTTCCTGTTCCAGCATGACTGCGCGCCAGTGCACAACCAAGGTCCATAAAGACATGGATGAGTGAATTTGGGGTGGAGGAACTTGACTGGCCTGCACAGAGTTCTGACCTCAACCCAACAGAACACCTTTGAATTAGAGTACAGACTGCGAGCCAGGCCTTCTCGTCTGACATCAGTGCCTGACCTCACAAATGGGCTTCTAGAAGAATGGTCAAACATTCCCATAGACACACTCCTACACCTTGTGGACAGCCTCCCCAGAAGGGTTGAGGCTGTTATAGCTGCAAAGGGTGGACCAACTCAATATTGAACCCTACGGACTAAGACTGGGATGCCATTAAAGTTCATGTGTGTGCAAAGGCAGGCGTCCTAATACGTTTGGCAATATACTGTATATGCATTAGCCTCCCTAGCAGTCTGATTATGTCCATATTTCTGTGCTCAAAGTGGTACATTTTTTTCAATGGAAATATGTAGTTTTTTTATTGTAGGCCTGTAATTTTTAGGAATAACTCACTGAAATCTGTCCGAACAAGAGTCTAGTAAACATCCCGGGTATGATAAAATTTGAAACATGAAATCATAAATTATAATTTAATATTCATAAAAAAAATAATAATATAATAATAATAATAATAATAAATTTAATTCAATCAAACCAAAAACACTGAAATTTGAAATATAGCGCCAAGTTCGCACATCACTAAGCACAAGTCACAAAAAATCGTTTTCAGTGTTTGATGACGAATTTCCCCACGAATCATTATCACTCAATTCTGCAAGTGGTTCTAATTTACTATCGCTGTTCTCTTGCTGGTCTAAAACCATTTTTTACCTAAAGGGACGCTTTTTGGATGCCATGGACATTTCTCAGTTTCCAGGCAGAAAGAACAGTAAAAATGCAGGCAGAGCACAGGACAAAGCACTCGGGACAAAATGTATGTGAAATGGTTTGATACAGTAATGTTATACTATGTGATTTTAGTGTATTTAGTGAATGTCACTTTTTGACATTTTTAAATTTCACATCAGTTCCATCCCCCATACGTCCTGATGTCGCAGGGAATGGAACCCGGAAGACAGATGCCGGCATCAGCCGGAGGACATTGCTGGGGACGCTGCAGGGGGGACAGCGAAAAACAAAGTAAGTGATCGAGGGATCCTGGAGCAACACTGCAAGGTATTCCCAATTGTAGCTCGGGGTTACCGCTTGTGGTGCTGAAACTTTACCCCGAGCTACACTCGGGAATACCTCCAGGGAGGTTAATACACTGCAAGGGATCGCTGAAGCATGAATGGGCCCTTACATATATGTAACTGACTGAATAAAACCTTAAAGGATAAGTTTGCCTTTTTACAAAAAATAATATATGCACTTTTTTTGGTAGGAAAAAAATGTGCATTTATTATGCTTTGTTTTTGGAGCCTCTAAAGCATTGCACCAGCAGTGCATAGATCGCTGCAGGTCTCCTGCAGACCTGTCAGCGTATCTGTGTGTACATCCTGTACAGGCAGATACTTACTGTCAGGAAGCCGTAATGAACTACTACGGTGTTCCACAGCTTCATTGAGAACTTCAAGCCGAAAGCTGCTAAGGCTGTTGGAACTTGCAGTTTTTTCATTCACAGAATACTGTGAATGAGTGACGTGGCTGGGCGGAGTCGCGTTTTTTAAAAAACTGTGACAGCTAGCAGGGTAGGGAGGGGGAGAAAATCCCCCACTAGCTGTCACAACAGGGAAGGGGGCGTGTGGGTGGCTAGTCCATTCATAACATGGTACATGCTGTACCCTGAATATGGGTATAACATAACATGTTACGAAAGGAGAACTTATCCTTAAAATTTTATCTAAATCAAGCTTTTTTCATGGATAGAGGGGTGAAGGGTTAGAACACCAGTCTGCTTTTTATTGCTGCCTGTGTCCCTGTTAGATAGATTTGTCTTAGTGCCTGCTGTCACTGAGACAGAAAGAGTGGAAATCTTCAAATGGGAAACTTGTTCCATTGGCAACTAAGGGGGAATTCCCATCACTTTGGGAAGATTTCCTCTGCATTATTGTTGTAGCTACCAGACAGGAAGTGACAGGGTTTTAACTATTCCCTACACTAATCACTAAACGGGAAGAAAAAAAAAAAACTGTTCTTACTTAACCGTTTAGTAACTCTTAGTTAAACATAATCAGGCTTCATTAACTCTTTCCCTCTTCTCTCTAACTACTATTCTGCTGTATTTTTATATTTCTATTATTATTATTATAGTTATTATTATTATGTTCCTTGCTTTTTTGTACTGAAACATTAAAAAAAAGCACAAAAATAATGTTTTGTAATAAAAGCAAAGTTTAGTGCCATTATAAACACAAGAAGTTAAAGAATAAAATGTGAACTATTTATTAACCGGTAACCTCTTGTTCTAACATAAACACTGGTCAAACTAAATAAGTGATTTTTTTACATTTTGTTTCATCTCTTAAAAAGGAATAAATCAACCCATGCTTATGTGAAAAATAAACTCAAAATAATGAATGCTGCTGCTCACAAGGTAAAAGACCCAATAAACATAAAATATAATATAACCGCGCAAAAATCAAAACAATCAATAGTGATGAAATAATAAAAAGTTCACTGTCCCAAATAAACGGTGATTAAGTGCTCCAATAAAAAACGGTGCCAAAACTAAATGTGTTCTTGAAATGATATCCCCACACCATCCGTGATCACCTTCCAGAACAATCCACACTCACCAGATTCGATGGACTCTTAGCTTGTAGGGCTTAAGAGTCAAAAAAGCTTTTGCTGGTGAAGTGTGTTCCCAGAAATAAACCAGATTCAGAGTAGAAATGCTTGCTTGAAAATCTCCAACGACCATCAAACAGACAGATGAGATGCAAAAAAACAAGGACGACACTAAGTGTAATACTGTAATGCTTTTTTATTCAATTAAAACTAAAGCATTATTGCACTCACGTGTCATAAGACAATAAAGGCTTTAAATGGTATAAAACTTTGTGATTCCTACATCAATAGGTAATAGACCGGCAACACTTTGTGATTCCCACATCAATAGGTGTTGGACGGGCAACTTTGTGATTCACACATCAATATGTAATAGACCAGCAACAATGGCTCCGGAGTACCACTGATGGTGTGCGCTCCACTCACTAGACGTGAGATCACAAAGCCCTCGCCGGAAATTACATTGATGCGTTTCTCCCCTGCTCCAGGACATTCGCACAGACCTGTGAGAACACCCTGGAGGAGGGGCGAAACACATCAACATAATTTCCGGTTCTGGCAAAGGCTTTGTGACGTGATGTCCGGTGAGCGGAGCGCACGCCATCAGCGGCGCTCCAAAGCCATTGTTGTCAGTCTATTACCTATTGATGTGGGAATCAAAAGTGTTGCAGGTCTATTACCTATTAATGTGGGAATCACAAAGTTTTATACCATTTAAAGCCTTTATTGTCTTATGACATGTGAGTGCAATAATGCTTTAGTTTTAATTGAATAAAAAAGCATTACAGTATTACACTATTAGTGTCCCCCTTGTTTTTTTGCATCTCATCTGTCCATTTGATGGTCATTGGAGATTATCAAGCAAATATTTCTACTCTGAATCTGGTTTATTCCTGAGAACACACTTCACCAATAAAAGCTTTTTTGACTCGTGTTCTTTAAATGATATCCCCACACCATCCATGATCACCTTCCAGTACAATCCACACCCACCAGATTTGATGGACTCTTAGCTTGTAGGGCTTACATTTTGTTTTGACACCGTTTCCTATTGGAGCAGTTAATCATCGTTTATTTGGGACAGTGAACTTTTTATTATCTCATCACTATTGACTGTTTTGATTGTAGTTTAAGAAAAAATTTTTGTGCTATAATACTATATTTTTTGTTTCATCTCTTGTCTAAAGACTGCATAGAAAATACATTTTTCAAGGCAATTTTGCCAGAGAAAGACTTGGCGCAGGAATATTTTATTTTTTGTTTTAGTGTAAGAAAAAATTAAAGAGAAAGAATTGTCTGTACTGGAAAAAATATATACAGTATATGTATTCCTTTTTTTTTTGTTTTAATATCTGTACTCTGGGTACTGAAAAAAACTTACCCTTGCAGTGGAGCTCTTCCTGCACTGTAAGGATTAAATGCTCATTTTACCTATAGTACCAGGAAAATGACTTTTCCCTAACCCATTCCTCACTCTCCTAGCAGCCAGCACCTCCTCTCTCCGATGGGTTCTGGACAGGCTCTCAGCATTCTCACTTACAATGTTGGACTGGTGGTCCTGCATTGTATGTGATGACAACCTCTGGACAGAGCGGCAATAAGTAGAGGTTTAGGGAGACCAATCACATGGAGGAAAAACCAAAAGAAAAGGTAAGCCCCACTGCAAGGGTAGTGTTTGCAGTCCACCCAAGCTCAGCTTTAAAGGGTAACGCCACTTTTGTTGTAAAAAAAAAAAGACAAAAAACAAACTCCCTCTGGGTGATCAATGTACACAGGCATTTTAACAAACTTATCTGTTTATTCCTCTGAAGAAAAAGCGGTTTGTTTTTCTATGTATTTTGGATACTGATATCGAATAGGAGTGAAGTTTTCATTATTGATCAGCTGCTGCACTTGCAGTGTTCTAATGGGGAAAGCTACAAGGTCTGTATCCCCTTAGAAGTTCCCAATCCTTTAGGAGCATCTCACCAAAAATGAAACTTTTGTTACAGAGGATGCCTACAATCTGACTTGTTGGTTAGTGCAGGCTTCTGGGAAAATCAGTCATGCAGACGTCTTGAAAAATCAGTCAGCCAATCACAAAAACAGGAAATTACATTTTTGGAGGCGTTCCTTCACCAACCGTGTACATAATGCCTCCGGGTTGCCATTTTGCATTGAATTTTACAGAAAGTTACAGTGCTGCTGATTTGAAAAGGAAAGATAACTTTTACTGACATTAAATTGCAATATGGCTTGTGTGGCAATTATACTGCATATGCCTTAATTTTTTTTAAATGTGCTATATTTTTTTCCCACAAAATGAAGTTACCCTTTAAATAATGGCACAGCTATCGGTAATCAATAGGCCCATAGCTGAAATGTAAAAATTGTTCTGGTCCATAACTGGTATACAAGTGCAATTGCCGAACTGGTTCAAGTCAAAAGATGTACATGGGATAGGATGACGTCCATATGCATACATAGTGTAAATATTACAGTAAATATTAGTCATTTTCTAGTTCACCTTATGGCATATGGGAAAACATTTTAATTTATAGAATAACATAAAAACTTCTTTGAAATGAAGGATAACAAATAGGACAAAGTTTTTTTTTAAATATGTATGATCACTGAAAATCTACTATGTGGTGAATGCAAAGTGTCATGGAGAAACAGAGCTCCAACTTGCTGCTCCCAGAATAATTAGTGCTGTATTAGGTTTCAGTGAAAAATTGAAGATTTCTGTTCTTTTCAGCTTACTTTTTACTGTAATCTTATGTTCACCATTCCCAGGATGAGTGAAGATATCCACTTGAACTGAAATTTCTCCAACAGAGCTTTCTGAGGACTGACCTGAAAGAGATAAGTGAAAAGGTCAGGGCCATACAACCAATCAACCGCATAGCTTGTAATTGGATATACTGTAAAGACAAGGGTTTGTCAGTTAAAAGTTTAGCTTTCTTGTCTCTGTCTAGCTCTCCTTGTAATATAGAAAGGTCATTTTTTTCATTACTACAAAAGGCCCCTTTAGGAAATAGTTTTGTAGGTAGGGTCATTTTGCCAATGTACAGTATGAGCCAGGCCACCCTTTCCTTTAAATATTCTCAGTTCTTGAGAGTAAAACTCTTGCTTTTATTTTAATAACACATCCCGATATGTTGGAAGGATTCAGCAAATGTTATTTCTGATTCCTACTGAATTTGTCCATGATCCAGTACTCAGTCCAAGACTCATATAAAATATAGCAAGACTGGTCCCGAGCTGGAGGTAAAGACTTTGTCAAAGTACATCATCAAAGTTGTAGACAACATTTCTAATATAAATAGCAGACCTATCTTAAGCAGACATTTTTCATAATGGTGTTTTACTGAAGCCTAAATGCTTGATGCTTTTTCCTGCCATCAGTAAAAGGCGTTCAGGGGAGAAAATCAAATGCCCTGCGAGCATGAGGCCTTTAGGCTGCATTCAGACTTGAGCATTTAGTAGCTTGAAGCTCCAAGCTTGAAAAATGCTCAATTATTCTATGGCGCAAACAGGCACTATACAGAACAATTGATTTTTTTTTTTAAGTTTGAGCATTTTTCGAGCTTCAAGCTACAAAACGCTAAAGTCTGAATGTAGCCTAAGAGGTATGTTGCAAGTTAATTAAAATAAAGATGCTGTTAATAAGCATTTAAAATACTTGATGTTCTTCTGCTTTTACTTTCAGTTTTTTAAGCTGGTAACCAGGTCTCTATAAGTGCATTGAGCTGTAGAAGAGGAGGGAAGGGTATCAATATCTATCAGTTTTTATTACCGCTTGTGTTTTCTGTCTTGCTTACAGTGCGCAATAGAGATGAGCTCAGCTGTGTTCGGATCCTAGTCCAAACCCATCTAAGTAATCTCACCTGGAACCTGTCACTGTTTTAGGCCAAGTGAGTGTGGAATTCACAGCCATTGTGTACACATGGCTGTGGGATGGATAATGCCCCAGCAACAGATGACCAGCCTAGTATAGTGGTGGTTTTCTGGTGGGTTTGATCAGATGGAGTTGGATTGGATTCGAACACACCTGATATCATAACTACTCATCAACACAAGAAATGAAGAGTATATGAGGTATAAGCAACAATTACAACCATTTTCTTAGCATGAAGTTGCTTACTGCAATAAACAAAAGGTAACATTTCATAGTGTATCTGGATCTTTGAAAAGAGTGAGGAATGGTTAGAACCTTTTACACAAGGGGAAATAACCCCAATGAAGGTGTAGATGTAGACATCAATAGAAACCTGACAAAGGATCTAATACTACCCAACAGTCTTACAGCTTGAGCTGTAGTTGTATGTGAATAAAATCAAAATCAAATACAATTACACAAAAAAAAAACCCACAGTATGCCTTCTAAAACAATGATCTATGAAGTGTCTATGGTTTTTCAAGTACATTTTTATGTACTGTATAAATACCCACATTTTAACGTTGGCTATACACCAGTAGAGTTTCATTCAAAAGTTTTTGTTTTATGAATGTTCATTTGATTTCTTAATGATTAGGGCGGTCAAGTCTACATTTGTTTTCAACCGCTGCGACGACAAAATTAGGAGAAGAAATGTAACATAACAGTTTACATGGTTTTCATTTGGTAAAGTCCATTTGTTCCAATATTGAATGTTAAACCCAAACAAAATTCTGAACTTTTTTTGAACACTCATCAAAATTTTTGTATGCATTTCTGTACAAATTTTCTTTAGAAAATCTACTAATGTAAATTTATACTATATAAACACAGTTTAACAGTGAACAATAATTTTGATCCTATAATACAAATGTATGGAGCATTTTACTACATTTTGAAGATATTTTACTGCAAGGGTGTACTTACTAAATTCCTGCAGTTGCCTAACCAGGTTTTTCTGCTTCAATCACTTCAGACTTCACTCCCTTAGTATTTATTGCCTGCCCATACATAGCTTTTCAAGATCATTTTTATTATGCCAGCAGAGTCTAGTGTTACCTGACATTAACCTAGGAATGTGTGTCAGTCTGTGCTCATCTCTTCCAAGCCAAGTCTTTCAGTGTGGGTCTTTTCATATCAAGTCCATCTGTATCTTCTGGTCTATCATTCACTGCCCATCAGTCTGTGTAGCTCTAAATTGTGTTTCATTATTAGTTATAATATATACGTTTTGCATAAAACTTGGCCTTAGAGCTAGCTATCACTAAAGTACTGTAGTGTTTCCAAAGAGCCCACACTACATTCTTTGCAGCGTTATGCCCATTATGAATGGCTAGCGCAAATGTAATTTCCACTATGAAACAGAATTTATTTCTGATGCAGATTCTGTTAAATCAGTATACTTTTCCAATGTTTTTAATTCACGCATGGCCCCTTTCTTAAAGAAGAAGTGAAGGCAAAATCTTTTATTTTTCATTTTGGATAGCATAAGGGAGGGCTGAAACCACTGTCAGGTTTTTTTTTTACATCTGTATCCCATTGAGGTAATTTCCCTTCACATCCTGTCCTATAGCCCTCCAAAGTGTGGGAATCCCTGCCTGCCACCAAGACTAGTGTCCTTATTGAAAGATTTCTCTTCTATTCCTGTTGACAGCCGGAGATTTGGGATTTTCTTTTACTTTCACTCTCGGAAATAAGAGTAAACAGGACAATCAGAAAGGGTGAATGAGGAACACAGACAGCAATAAACACCTGACAGTGTTCTGATCCCCCTCCATTCTATCCAAAACTAAAAATACAGTTTGCCTTTAATTATACTTTAACTTGTATGTTCAGCTCAGTTGATCTCACAAGTAGTTTCAATGAAAAGAGGAGGAAAATAGAGCAGTGAACAGGATGCTGGCATTGGCTTTCCAAGATCAATCCATAACAATAAAGAGAAGTTAGATAATATGCCCAACTGGGCAGCAGTGTAAGATTATAATTTAGTACAGCTGTTTATGGTTACACTTCTGATTGCCTCAATAGCAGACCTGAGAACATATCTCTTTCCACATGAAGGGGCAGATCTTGCATTTACTGTATGTCTTGAGCACAAGAATTCTAAAAGCAATACAATATAAGGTAGCTATCAGCCAGTCTATTATAAATTGAAAAAATGAATACCAAACATATAATTATGCAACAGTGAAAATAATTAGTGTAAAATCTGAAAAAATTAGCAAAGGACATGATTGTAATTAAATTGAGTGTGAAGCTGCAAAACCCATATACAGGATCATATTAAATATTTTTCTTTATTAACCAGGTCTCTTTTTTCCCCATTGAGCTAATAAAATATGTTCCATTTCTTGTATTATGCAGCATGAAGCTACTGTGTACTTATATGCTGTATCAGCAAAGCCAGTAAGCATTGACTAAATTGTAACCTTCTCTAGCAGTCTTGGGATAGTTCCAAAAACACAGAGTGATTCCACCTGTGAAATACAATGGCTGCACCAAAACAACCCATTGTTGCTGAAGACTCAGGATAGACACAAAGGTTATCTGACATCTGTGAATCTATATCACAGTGCTGTGACAGCAACAAGGCATAAACCATTTTACTGATCAAATTTATAGAACCAATACAGAGTGCTCTGCAGCAGGATATAAGCATATTTTGGTAAATTCTATTTAGATTTCCAAGTATCATAGTAGAATATTACATACAGTAAGGCGGCATAGATAAACTGAATATACTGTTACATTATTCTGGATACTGAATAAAATATTTTTGCTTAATTTTAAATAGTAAGTACTCTTTCCTTGGTAACGGAATTTCTTCAAAGCCCATTGAAGTCCCAAACACAGACCTCAATTTTCATATTCTTACCTTCACTTTCTTGTAAGAGTGGTGGTGTGTTCATAGGACTGGACAGTCCAATAGTCACCACAGTTATACCCGGTGCTTAGTAACAAAACTGGTCTAACCCAGCCATTTGCTTAGGATGGCCAAAGATGGCTCAAGCTTTGTCCAATTCCTGTGAATTAGCTGAAATATGAGCCATGGGTGGCACTGCCAACACTGCTAGGATCAAGAAACTTTGATTAAGAAATCAAAGGAGCCAGACAGAAAAGAGTTGGCCCAAACAGTGACTGCAGCCAATCAGTTGCAGTCACTGTTCAGGTATCTCAAGCTACCAGCTATTGTGGCTGCCAGAATACAATAGCTCTCAGCGGGTGGTTTGTCTATCCATGATGTTTGCATCCATGCATGGATGGAGGAACCTGTGGATTTCTTTATGTGTATGGCCAACTTTACTCTGACATGTGGTGTGATACACATGTGTTGAGGGGTATGAATGTTACTCAGCTAAGCCAGCACAGAGTATAAAAGTGTTAGCACAGGAAACAGCACTTTACTGAGAGGAAAAGGTATTTTGTAAGAACTAAAATACAAGTTCTACTTGAAGTGTAATAGACCCAGCTATACCTTGCCTTTTTGGTGTCCTTGAGCAGTTTCCAATAATAAAGTTGTTTCATTTTGGGCAGAAAACATGTGGCACAGTTGTACAGCTTGGAACTGTGTTCATTATTTTAATGGGTTGGCAATAACAGGGCCAGTATAACACTTTGCTGTGCCACTCTCAGAAATTAAATTAAAAACTGAACATATAAATACTTTGTGCTAGTTTACAGCTATTTTTTGTAGTTAATTTAGAATTTACATATTGCAAATACATTCAGAAATACCATAATTACTGAATTAGTGAATTACTGAGCTAAATGAATATTTGGAAATTTAGATTATGATTTAGTAATATGGCAGTAAAGAATCTGTCTTCTCTGATTTTGATTATATAAACACTACACAAATATTAAATATAAATTCCCCCACAAAAGCTAGAACTGAAATATCAACCTTAATTTCGCAAGAATATACACATATATATGTGTGTGATATATTTAAAAAACATATTTTGTTCTCACTATTTGGTTCAAGATTTCCCAAAGTTCTGTTATACCATTTTATGATTACTAGTTCTATCTTTTACTTGCACACAGTGCTAGATGCAGTGGTGGAGATTTCCTAAAACTGGTTCACTCAGAATCTGGTGTACCTGTGTATGGTAGCCAATCAGCTTCTAACCTCAGCTTGTTCAGTTAAGCTTTGGCAATAAAACCTGGAAGCTGATTGGTTTCTATGCAGAAGTGCACCTGAATTTGCACTCTACAGTTTTAGTAAATAAACACCAGTGTGTACTCGTACTATGCAACTGTATGTTTGCTATTGTACATCATAATCTGCCTGGTGTCTTGTGTTTTATACTTTTTCTTTTTGGATTTTTGTAAATTTGAAAAAAATTTGAATGCAAACTATTTGTGAAAAAAAAAATATTTTACGGCTTTAAAATAGATGGAATAGCTGTGCATCTGCTAAGAATTCAATACAAAATTGTACAGGTGAAGATTCATTTGGCTGAGCGCAATTGGGCATATGATGTGGCCATGTGCATTGGCTCTACATGTCTTAGCATTCTTAGTGTCCATTTAACGATCAAGAGTACATTATTTAAATGCCCAGCATTTACAACCCATCCCAAAGTCTTGTTATGATAATTTTTCTCCCTAGTCATACAATAGGGTGGTTTTTGACCAGGCTTGCTAGACCTATCACCTCTACAAAACTTCAGTCACCCAAATTAGATACTCCACTAAATATAACCAACTCAAACTGGTAAGCCACAATTCTTATCAATATGCATGATACCAAGTTGAGATCAGTTCACATATTTTGCAGCCCAGGGTTCATCTTTTGAAATCCCATTTTTCTCCTCTAGAATACAAGTTTGTAAAATACTTTTTATATTGCTGATAGCCATTTATTAGGTTCTCTTGTTCATTTATTGTTTCTACACAGGTATACATATAAGTGTAAAATAGATAGTGGCAGCTAGGGGACATAGACCGTTCATCATTTAGACATTTACAATCATAAGTAGCCCTTCTTTATTAATAATTTTAATAGTCTAGGTGTGTCACAAAAGTTATTATCTTAGACTAAGACACTCATAGACATTCAGTAATTGTTACCAGATCTATGAAATGAGGATCAGTTTGTATAATATCTCAGACCACTTTAGACACAATTGGCATTAAATATGTTTCTTCAGAGATACCGTATTTTTTGATCCATAAGATGCACTTTTATCCCCCCAAAAAAGGGGGGAAAATGTCAGTGCGTCTTATGAAGCGAATGTAAAGTGGCCGGTCTGGTATTTCTGCAGCCACCATGTCAGAATATTGGGCCGGCCGCTCAGCTCTTCTCTCCTGCAGGACCTTACCTGTTCCTCGCTCCAGCGCTGCAGTCTTCCCGCGGCGGCTTCTGTGACAGTCGGGTGCCTACTGCGCATGCGTGAGAAGCGCTGCACTTTGGGAATGGTCGGGCGTCTTCTGGGACACACGACAGGTCCCAGAAGGCTCCAGGCCATTCACAAAGCGCAGCGCTTCTCACGCATGCGCAGTAGGCACCCGGCTGTCACAGAAGCCGCTGCGGGAAGAAGGTACCCGTTCCCCCTCCCTCCCCAAAGGTCCGTAGTGTCTGGTCATCTCCTGTACTGTGTCCACAGTCTCTGGTCATCTCATGTACTGTGTCCGCAGTCTCTGGTCATCTCCTGTACTGTGTCCGCAGTCTCTGGTCATCTCCTGTACTGTGTCCACAGTCTCTGGTCATCTCATGTACTGTGTCCGCAGTCTCTGGTCATCTCCTGTACTGTGTCCGCAGTCTCTGGTCATCTCCTGTACTGTGTCCGCAGTCTCTGGTCATCTCCTGTACTGTGTCTGCAGTCCATTGGTTCAGAATATTTTTTTCTTGTTTTTTTCCTCTAAAACCTAGGTGCGTCTTATGGTCAGGTGCGTCTTATGGAGCGAAAAATATGGTAAATGCCAACACGATGCTAAGATACAAGCATGCTTACGTGAAAGAGATTGCCAAGTAATTGGATTGTTTATAAAATGCCCATTGCTATGTATCATAAAGCAGAATTTTTTTTACATGACATGTATTTCACTGATAAGATCCCAGAGCAGTCACATGGTCTGCTATTACAATATATACACCTTTGGCCACAGAGATTAGCTGACAGTCTCCTAATCCATCTTGTGTCTGTAAGCTAACTGAAGACACTTCCAACTGTAGCTAATCAGGAGAAATGTTGAACACATAACTTAGGAAACCCAGTACTATTCCTCAATAGGCAAGAACCAGAGGCATTTGCAAAGTGGCCTCTCCACCTTGCTCAATAGGCCTAAGCATTAGGGACATGTGTTTGTGGACTTTTATTTTTGCTTTAAAACAGGTTTTGCATTCCCATACAAGAACACTTGAATCAGGTCAAATGCAGGTCAGAACAAGGTCAGCAGCAGGCTAAAATCATCTGTCAATTAATTTTAAATGATCTCAGAAATGTCTTGAACTAATGTAGCGCCACCTCCGTAGGAGTCGCTGAAGATTTGAGTCCCCCTATAGTCCTGCACAGCTAGACAACAACTGCAAAAGGGAATGGCAACTGAGGACAATCTCCCTGGAACTATGTACAAGTCTCTTTACAGCAAAAATTCACTTCTGGAGAGCTAGCCAGCATCTCCTGCTGTACCACCCCAGACCCCAAATACTTCTTTATTCAGCTATACTAGGTGAATCCCTGGGCAGGGGATACATTACCTGTCACTTTAAATAAAAGAGAGTCCTGGCTAGCAAGCTAATCCAGTTTCCCACTAGAGTGCGTCTTCCTTTTTCTGGCCCAGGGGGTGCAGGGCTACTCACTTAGTCCCCTGTCTGTGAGCCGATGGGTCAGTGGCTGCTCTCAGGCCTTCTGCTGGGCTGCACCTTCCCTACTCCACAGATGGTCCTCACTCTGGTGGCCGATTAGGTCCTGAGATTTCCTCCTTTCCAGCTTCCCTGCCTGTAGGTGAGCCCCTTCCCATCTGGGCTCCCTCCCAGGTTCCTGCTTTCCAGCCAATCGCTTCATCTTTCATTTGAACTCTCTTGCTGCTGAGCAGGCTCTGTCTCATTTGAAGACTGCCCTGGCCCCATGCGAAGCCTCCTGCTTTGGGATTGGCCAAGTTCTCCAAGTGTACAGGCCAGCCTCTCCTCACACTCGCCCACTGCTTCTAGAATATTTTCCAAGATTCTAGAGCAGGGGAAGATATCAGGGAAGTGGTCTGCAGAGCCTCTTAGCTCTGACTCAAATTTGACCTCACTCTGACTATCACCACAGGCTGCTACTCAGCCTCTGCCTAACAACTGAACACTAGCTCTTCCTAGCTATCTAGGACGGTGCTACACTAATGACTTCAACACAAGCCCAAAGTCTGTTGACATAGGCCCAAACTGTTGCAGATACATCCATTCATTGTGCTAGCATGCTAAACCTTTATGGCCAGCTTAAAGAGATTCTGTTAAAGGAGGGTAAACTGTATCTTTGGCTGAATCTTACCAGGCAATGTCAGAGGTTTTTCTGTCAGAGCAGTCTGATTTTCAGCTATTCTACCCCCACCCATTCTAAATGATACATTACTATGATGGCCAGTCTCACTGGATAATAGCAATTTGCAGGAGGTAGTAGGGTGGAAGGTTCAGGAGTATCAGGATGTATGGAAGTTTTGCCCATCGGAACAGCCTGAGATTCAGCTGTGAATAAAATGTTTTGGAGGTTACTGTAGGTATGAGAAGGAAACTCTAGCTTAGATAGTTGCTCCAGAAAATTAGAAGCATGGTCCACACACCATACTTTGGAAGAACTTTACAAATGACCAGAATCCAGGAGGAGTTTTAGCAAGTATAAAATAGAAATAATGAAAATATGGTTAAGGTTTGAGTTTTCCATGTATTTCTAATTGATGTACATTTTCTTTCTCACTGCTGTAAACAAAAGATGACCTTAAGTCAGAAATTTACATATAATAGGAAGCAGCTATAGGAAAATGATTCTAGGAGTCTTTAGGAGAACTAAGCAAGCATTTTTAGGTGGGAGCACCGGAACAAGAGGAACAAGATGTCTGCCTTTGGAAACTGAATATAAAACAATTTATATATTGTTTTTTATTTATATATAACTTATGCATTTTTCATTTTAAGCAATCCCATAGGCGAAGGATGAAAATATTTTTTGAACTTTTGAACTGATGACCATCCGGGAGAGCGGGGTGGTGAGGCAGGTAATAAAATTATACATTATATGCTGGCTTCTTACATTTTGTAAGTGTTTTTAATCTGGTCACTAATAAATTGTTTTATAAATAGAGACCACTATAGTTCCACTTTTCTGTTTTCCATAATACATATTATATGAAAGTGTCAGCTGAGGAGTGTATACTGTGGCAAAACCAGGAGAGGAGCTGGAGGAAGACCACAGAGGGTGTACACAAGTCTATCCACATGTTGAGTGTGTAATGACCTATTGATGAGGTCATAAAGTGAAGTGAGCAGGTTTTCCACCTAATGGTGGTGGCATGGTTGGCACTGAAGAAGAGAGACGATTTATCTTATACACATTGCACAGTGGTGTTATAAGAGACCTTTTCATGGGACTTTAATTATTGTTTATTTTTTATTTTTATACGAGATATTAGTCTGTTGCGCTACACTTTGTTATTGATTTTGGTACAGCTGTTGTGAAGCCACTAACAGTGTTTTAGCAGCAACTATTTAAAGCACTATCATTATTTTAGGGTGTATTGCACTGACTGAATAGGGGTTTAGCTTTTATAAATCAAATTTAAATACATTTCATAGCTGCAAGTTTTCCTTCCAGTTGCTGAATAATGAAGGTTAAGAAATAAACAAAATTTGTTAAAGGTTCATCATGGTATGCACATTTGCCTATTTTTGTGTTCCTGCATTAATAGGGCTGTTTATAACTCTAGCAGCAGTCACTGCTACTGTTAACAGTGGTTCGATGCCACAGAAACAAGCGTTTGTAATTGTGAAATTGTGCAGTGTTCCGGGAATAAAAATATATAATTATTCCTAAATGATGCATAAAAATATCATGTGTTTTATAAATAAGCATCTGCTAAAGTCTTCAATTTGTTCCTCTGGTAGACTAGTTAATCTTAGAAAGACCGAGGAACACATGTATTCTATGTCCTATCTTCTAAATTTTTCATAGCTGATCTTGACAAATTTTACATCTTCTGTTTATAAACCAGAAGAAAAGATTTCAAACCTCAAAACCTGTCTCAAGTTTTATAAAGCTTTAATTTCCGGCCATCTGGCAGAATCCTGTTTAAAGGTTTGACAGGCTTGTTTTTAGGGAACAGTTGTTAAACAATGGTAAATTTACAAGAACAGATGGATTAATCTGGCTAAGGGATATGTGCTGTAAGAAGAAGCTGCTTTCTCGATTTTGAGTGTGGAGTTGTGGCATTCTACCAGGGACTGTAACCCCTTGTCATTTTATGTTCTCCTAGCTGAGGAATATTTTTTTCACGTTGGATAACTGTCACAATTTAACCATAGATAAGACTCCTATTGTGACTAGAAAACAAAACAAATATATTATTCAGATAACTGGAGCATTGTTTCACATGCCTTTATAATCATCTGATGACAACCTTACTAGTATGAGCTGCTTATATTATCTAGAACATTACATCTAAATCTGCAGAAATCTGGCCACACAAGCAGCTTTCCAAGGTCACTGCTGAACAATACAAATGTGATGTGTAAGATTAGTTCAAATGTATAGTTAATCTGCTTTTGACATTTCAAGAAATGTACACACTTGTAACATAAAGGGATGCTCAGCACGTGTTCACAATACCAGGCAAGCACTGCCTGACACCTCTGGTGTATTGAGCTAAATTGCACCAAATACAGATGTAGGAAACAGCAGTACATAGTTCACTTGCTGCATGCATGGACACAGTTTTATTGTTTTACTGTGCTGGTTTTAATAAAGCTTATTTACTAAAGCTGTGTATACTTGTTTGTTTTTTTTATGTGTGATGCAGGGATCTCTCCTGCTGAGCTATTGTAGTGATGCAGGGATCTCTCCTGTGGAGCCATTGTAGTGATGCAGGGATCTCTCCTGCTGAGCTCTTGTAGTGATGTAGGGATCTCTCCTGCTGAGCTACTGTAGTGATGTAGGGATCTCTCCTGCTGAGCTATTGTAGTGATCTCTCCTGCTGAGCTATTGTAGTGATGTGGGGATCTCTCCTGCTGAGCTATTGTAGTGATGTAGGGATCTCTCCCACTGAGCTATTGTAGTGATCTCTCTAGCTGAGCTATTGTAGTGATCTCTCCTGCTGAGCTATTGTAGTGATGTAGTGATCTCTCCTGCTGAGCTATTGTAGTGATCTCTCCTGCTGAGCTATTGTAGTGATGTAGTGATCTCTCCTGCTGAGCTATTGTAGTGATGTAGGGATCTCTCCTGCTGAGCTATTGTAGTGATGTAGGGATCTCTCCTGCTGAGCTATTGTAGTGATCTCTCTAGCTGAGCTATTGTAGTGATCTCTCCTGCTGAGCTATTGTAGTGATGCAGGGATCTCTCCTGCTGAGCTATTGTAGTGATCTCTCCCGCTGAGCTATTGTAGTGATGCAGGGATCTCTCCTGCTGAGCTATTGTAGTGATCTCTCCTGCTGAGCTATTGTAGTGATCTCTCCAGCTGAGCTATTGTAGTGATGTAGTGATCTCTCCTGCTGAGCTATTGTAGTGATCTCTCCTGCTGAGCTACTGTAGTGATGTAGGGATCTCTCCTGCTGAGCTATTGTAGTGATCTCTCCTGCTGAGCTATTGTAGTGATGTGGGGATCTCTCCTGCTGAGCTATTGTAGTGATGTAGGGATCTCTCTAGCTGAGCTATTGTAGTGATCTCTCTAGCTGAGCTATTGTAGTGATCTCTCCTGCTGAGCTATTGTAGTGATGTAGTGATCTCTCCTGCTGAGCTATTGTAGTGATCTCTCCTGCTGAGCTATTGTAGTGATGTAGGGATCTCTCCTGCTGAGCTATTGTAGTGATGCAGGGATCTCTCCTGCTGAGCTATTGTAGTGATCTCTCCAGCTGAGCTATTGTAGTGATGTAGTGATCTCTCCTGCTGAGCTATTGTAGTGATCTCTCCTGCTGAGCTATTGTAGTGATCTCTCCCACTGAGCTATTGTAGTGATATAGGGATCTCTCCTGCTGAGCTATTGTAGTGATCTCTCTAGCTGAGCTATTGTAGTGATCTCTCCTGCTGAGCTATTGTAGTGATCTCTCCTGCTGAGCTATTGTAGTGATCTCTCCTGCTGAACTATTGTAGTGATCTCTCCCGCTGAGCTATTGTAGTGATGTAGTGATCTCTCCTGCTGAACTATTGTAGGGATCTCTCCTGCTGAGCTATTGTAGTGATCTCTCCTACTGAACTAATATAGTGGTCTCTCCCACTGAGCTATTGTAGTGATGCAGGGATCTCTCCCTCTGAGATATTTTAGGGATGCAGAGATCTCTCCTGCTGAGCTATTGTAGTGATACAGGGATCTCTCCTGCTGAGCTATTGTAGTGATGTAGGGATCTCTCCTACTGAACTATTGTAGTGATCTCTCCTACTGAACTAATGTAGTGGTCTCTCCCGCTGAGCTATTGCAGTGATGCAGGGATCTCTCCTGCTGAGATATTTTAGGGATGCAGGGATCTCTCCTGCTGAGCTATTGTAGTGATGGAAGGATCTCTCCCGCTGAGCTATTGTAGTGATGCAGGGATCTCTCCTGCTGAGCTATTGTTGTGATGCAGGGATCTCTCCCGCTGAGCTATTGTAGTGATGGAGGGATCTCTCCCGCTGAGCTATTGTAGTGATCTCTCCTGCTGAGCTATTGTAGTGATGTAGTGATCTCTCCTGCTGAGCTATTGTAGTGATGGAGGGATCTCTCCCACTGAGCTATTGTAGTGATGTAGTGATCTCTCCTGCTGAGCTATTGTAGGAGGGATCTCTCCCGCTGAGCTATTGTAGTGATGCAGGGATCTCTCCTGCTGAGCTATTGTTGTGATGCAGGGGTCTCTCCTGCTGAGATATTTTAGTGATGCAGGGGTCTCTCCTGCTGAGCTATTGTTGTGATGCAGGGATCTCTCCCTCACTGAGCTATTGTGATCTCTCATTTAGAGAATGATCAGAATATACTGATCAACGCTTGCAGCAATTGGCTTCAAATGCTGATCGAATGCTGGCTTTCCAGCAAGACCGTTCGACAGAAGCTGGATGTTAGAACAGTTTCTGTTCAACAGACAGCGATAGACATGTACCAGAAGTTGGTAGGTTCCTGTTGAACCAGCCACCTTTCGGTTCATGTGTACCAGGCTTAAAGGATAAGTTCACTTTTTAAAAAATAATAATAAATGCCAATTTTCTTGCAGGTAAAAAAGATATGCATTCACTTTTTTTTTGGAGTCTGGAAAGCATTGGACTAGCAATCAACAGACAGGCAAGCAGCTACACTATGATGGGAAGAATCAATGAACTACCAGAGTGCTCAACAGCGTCATAGTAGTTAATTGAGAACTACAAGTCGACAGCCGTAAAAGCTGTCAGAACTTGTAGTTAATTAGTTCACAAAACTCTGTGAATGAATGGCGTGGCTGTGTGGATGGAGCCCCGCATAGCCGTGCTGTTTTCAAAAAGTGACAGCTGGTACGGGGAACTTCTCCCCGTACTGATGTCACAGGGGAAGAAGACAGCAGTCGGCAGCTACAGCAGTGGGAACATGTTATATGCTCCACCCTAAAAACAAGGGGAACATGTAATGTGTTCCCAAAAGTGAACTTATACTTTAAAAGATTTGGGAATAAATAGTGTACATATTCACTTAAATTATCCAATCACATGCAGATGAAATTAGTAAACAGGTATTTGCTTTTCACATTGGAAAATTAAAGTGACTCTGAACACATTTTATTTTGTGAACATTCTCAAATCCTTTAGTAAATAAGTCTCATTGTATGAAGACCCTCTTCTTGTTTTATCCCTTGTTTGCATGAGATAACACAAGAATGGGAGTGTACATTCTTCTTTGTACATTCTTCTTGGAGATAGAGAAAATAGTATTGAGATTATTCAGATGGACCACTAAGCATGGTGAGCTTCAGGAGAGACAAGATCATGTTGTTTCAGCATTTGAGAGGTGGTTCTACACCTACTTTGTGTTGTGTACTGTGTTTAGCCCACAAGAAATTGTCCCTACAATGAAAAGGCCATTTGATTGTGTAGTCCTTTTAGGCCAAATGTTCCCTGCCTTCCCATGTGGCTGTGTGATGCCCACAACTGGGATCTCACTGTATCAGGGTCAGGTGAGTAAGGCCTGTATCGATATGTTATGGCTGTGTCAATAGCATCAATTTTACACTAGTTTGAGAAGCTGCTGAAATTTTGAGATCATTCAGAATTCACAGATTGATGCATTTGACTTGCAGTTGACCTCCTTCTGAGCTGCAATGCACCACTTCAAGCAGGTTTTGCATTGCCATAGACATGTATGGGAATACAAAACCCATCTGATGCACACAAAATACCTTAAAGTGATTGTAAAAGATCACATTTTATTTTTTAATAACAAACATATTATACTTGCCTGTTTTGTGCAATGATTTTGCACACAACAATCCCAATACTCCTTCTCTCGGCTTCCCTGCAGGCGCTCTTGGCTCCTTCCCGCCAAGTGCCTCCATAGCAGGCCATTTGCTATGAGGGCACTCGTGTGTGCTTACCCTTGAGGCGGCTCTGTGTGTACTTTGACACATAGAGAGGGGCTCTGCCTGCCCTGCTCCCTCCCCACTGGCTGTGGTTGACAGCAGTGGTAGCCAATGGCTCCCGGTGCTCTCTCTGAGCCAATGAGGAAGAAGAAAGCCTCGGCTCTTGTGCACAGTGCTCAGTGCTGGGTCATGATCAGGCTCAGGTAAGCATGGGGGGGGGAGGTTGTTAGGGCTAGCTGCATGCATAAGGAGAATGCATTATGGTAAAAAAAAAGCCACTTTAAAAGACTGGAAGTTAGTTTGTTCTTGCACATTGTACATGACAACACTTGTGCATGGTAGGGGTGCTATGAATTCAAAAAGAGTGTCATCACACCACCCCAGAATGTAAATTAAATGGAAAAGGACCAGTACACTCACAAGTTTTATAATGCAATTTGTGTATTAAAATGAAGGAAATACCTGAAAAATTGCATTAATATACCCCTTTATCAAATAACAGATATAATATGCAACAGCATGGCAACCAGTATGAGCAAGTAATCCAATGCATACAACTAAGCTCAGGTATATACAAGGATTCATAAGAAGTTAGCAATTGACATAATAGTCAAGTGTAGTGGAATTAGGTCCACTTGACCCTTTTTCAAGGAGGACTTGTACAGCCACTGTCCTTCTCCCTTTTAATGACGCTGAAGACTTCTGTAGGCTAGCCCATCTGACAAGCTGTGAGCTTGGAGGAGATATTACAGCCCCAATCTAAAAGACTGAAAGGGTGAGGGCAGGAGTGGTGAGGAAATAAAACAAGGGGAAATGCACTTAAAGTACACATACTACTTTAGATTATGCGATGGAGCTGAAGAAAGTGCAATACCTTCATTATAACTCTTAACCTTAGTGATGCAACAACATTTCTACAAGAAAGGTAGACATTGATGGGGTGGAGTTTTAAATAACAGAAAGCAAAATGTGTGTTTGTCACCAGGTATAAGCATTCATACTCTAAACTCTACTTGAAAAGCAGCAATGGCTGCATTGGGAACATTAACCTTAATGTCAAAATTTACATTCTTGTTTTTAGCCTTTGAGAGATTATAGTATGTACATTTCAAAAGGAAAGAATAGTATAGCATGATTCACTTTAGTACTGTATCTGTACAATTCCATTTTTCATTTTTGTATCGGTATGCACTGTTAAACCCATTCTTGAATATTTGCATTTGAGCTTTATTTTACATATTTAGATGGAGCAGAGTGTTAGATGTAAAAGCCACATGAATTTAGCATGACATTTCAAAATTACTTTTTCTTTTTCACTTACACTGCAGGATGATATTATTAGAAAAAAACTGTTCCAAGAAAAACCAAAATAGGAATGATGCATCTCTCAGTTTCTTGTAATCAAATATTAAGATGCATAATTTAGCACTGGCTCATTTTTCTGTTGTGTCAACTAAACTCATCTGGCAAAAATGTTCCTCTGCTGAAGCACAATATACAAAAATTATTCTTTAGTTTTTCATTTTCTTATTTCTTTGATATGTGTAAGGATTTTAACTGTAGCTGTATATTTAATGTAGTACTTTACTTGTTGATCCATCTTTCAATCATCAGCTGAAATGTCACTGTTCCTTGGGATGCGAACACACAGGTGTTTTTCCTGTGTCCAGTTGAGCTGAGTTCTAGTTACAATTAAGGAGAAAAGACATTAACCATCATTGTCAATGGTCTTTCACAATGGTCACTAACAATGGTCACTGAGCCATTTACTGAACACTCTAGTAATAGTGAAATACCTGAGCAACAGTGTGCCTAAACACCCATGTGGATAGCTCCAGCTTTTTCAATGTAAGCCAATTAACCAGATATATATGATTTTTTTTTTTAAAGCCGTGCTTACCCAAAAATAAATATACCAAATTATAAACTATTATTAAAAAATCAGAATTAAAAATATATACAAATTCTAATAGTCCATGAAAAAACTTAATTAGTTCAAAATTGTGCGAAAAAACATCTCCTCTTGCAAAGTATCAGTGATCAAAAGGTGCTTGGATTGTGCTTTATCTTCTATATATAATGAAGTGCCACACTCTCCACTGCAAAATAAGTGCCCTTGCCCTTATGGAACCGCACTCACCAAATGGAGATGACTACCCTAGCTTAATCCAAAATAGGCCTGCAATGCTTGTTTCATAGCTCCGCTGTGTGTGACAATTCTCCCCTGGTCTCAGCCTCTATGACACAGGTCCATAAGATAGCTCACATGCATGGAAGGATCCAAGCAGAGAAGGATCTCATAGTTCATAGCATTTATTTTAAAACCAACAAGTTAAAAAAAATAAATAAATGTTTAAAAGCACTCACAATCTCCGGTGCCCACCCTGGCACTCCGGAATCATCTGATGATTAATGTATAGAGTATTTCCTGATGATGTCCTAGAAGTGACAAAACATGCACGCGTAGGAGCAGGAACTCATGTTAGGTTGCTTCTGCGGATTGGAGAGCACTCCGGCTCCCCCACTGGAGCAGAGGCGGGCTATACATTAATTCTTTCCATTGTCCACAAGCATTAAGAACATTCTTTCCACTGACCATCACACTATTGTATCAAGGGTTGTAAATTCAGTAACTTTTAGCAAGGGTTCTCTGAGACTGGAAAGTTATTTAAAGAGTTCCTCTGTGTGGAAAAGATTGAGAAAGGTTGATCTAGGGCCTGGCCTAAAAAGTTTTGTATATGTGTCTACACCATCAATACATGATTGACAGCACAGCTAACAGCAAACACATACCCATATCCCATTGAGTCCTGGGGTCAGAACTTTTCATTTCCTAGTTTAAACCTTCTAAGCCATGACATGCTGATAAGAAGTCATATTCCTCAGTTTATCATGCCTAAACAGGTTTGAACCTGGGAATGAAAAACGTAGCCCCCAGAATGTAATGGGAACTTCACCTATTTGTGTGATGAGTGCATGCATTGGTAAGTAGACGTGTGTATTTCATTTCTTTAACCATGTGTCTACCGGGCACTTATACCCACTTCCTTACCAGGCCAATTTTCAGCTTTCAGTGCTGTCAAATGACAATTGAATGACAATTGCGCGTTTATGCAACATTGTACTCATATGAAATTTTTATAACTTTTCTCTCACAAATAGAGCCTTCTTTTGGTGGTATTTATTCACCACTGGGTGTTGTATTTTTTGAGCTATAAGCAAAAAAAGAGCAAAAAATTTGAAAAAAAAAAAGTTTTTCATGTCTATTATAAAATTTTGCAAACAGGCAATTTTTCTGCTTCACTGATGTCTGTTGATGAGGCTGCACTGATAGGCGGCACTGATGGGTACTGATAGTCAGCATTGACTGGTGGCACTGACTGGCGGCACTGCTGGGCACAGGTGGGCACTTGTGGGCGGAACTAGTGGGTGGCACTGCTGGGGACCGATCATCAGGGCACTGATCGGTGCCGGTTCTCGGCAGTACTTTCCTCACGCGCTGACAGCGTGAGGAAAGTGCAGCCGAGAACCGGCAATTGCTTTTCCAGGTGATCACCGTGTCATTGGACACCGCTGATCACGTGGTAAAAGACTGCTGTGATTAGCCTTTTACACATCACGTGATCAGCTGTGTCTGTAGGACACAGCAATCACAGAGATCACCAGGTACGCACCCCCGGGGGCGCACAGGAGAGCGCGTTCTGGGAGGACATCATATGACGGTCTCCCAGAACTGGACGGCCACAGTGTAGCTGTCATTCGGCTACCTGTGGTCGGCAACTAGTTAAGATTAATTTTGAAGGACCAAAATTAAATTTTTCGGAGATTCAGATGTAAACTAATCTTTGAATGGACATAGTAACAAATGTCAATGAATCCGGATAAAAAGTTATAATGAAATGAATGCATAATTGTAATTTGTTTCATTCAGATGATGTCACATGATGCGATAGTAGTTTGTGCCCATGGGGAAATAATTACATTTTCGAATTTGTTTGATAATTTAGTTTCAGATAACAAATGGATCCAAACTTCATTCCATTCGTTAATTTGGATGCACATGATGCCAGCCAATAATGTCCAATCAGCTCATGCCATTTCTTTTTGAGGGTTAGACTAGCGTCTGAAAACATGGAATCCTTTCGATTCAAATCCCTTCAATTCAATAATATATTGAATATACAGCGATCTTCTTCAAAAACTGCAACATTTTTTGAATCCACCCGGACCAACAAAAATATAAAACAAATGTTGAAGATATGAAATTAATTCCTGAAAATGTATTGGTTCAACATAATGAATATGACGAAACAAAATTCAATGAATCCGAAACTAAATGAAAACTTCTGGCATGAACACGTCTATTGGTAAGGTAAATTGTTTGTTACTTTTTATTTTTAATTCAGCAGCATATATCTATATATTTGCAGTACATATTACTTTTCTGCAACTGATTTTATCCAAAATTTCATGCAAATAATGTCTAGTGGATTTTATAATACAGCCTTACAAAGCCATAATAGAACAGTGCTGCTAATATGCTCAAGGTCATCAGTGTGGAAATGTATAGCTGGTTTCTTTAAGGTGTTGTACATGTTTGTTGTGTTGTCAAACCCAGCTATTGGAAACACATTTGTGAAGACAAATTGCTTTCTCATTAAGGAAAAAAAACCTTGTATTTCAGCTATAATTTTCCTGTTGGCCATATTATACCGTGGGCTCATTGTAACACCTGTGGTTTTTGTCTTGCCACGGGTCACACAGTGCCTGTCGAATATATGTCACATACCCTCCCTACAGTGCACAAAGCCTGTAAAATACACAGCAGGACAAAACTGCTCATTAATATGCAGAAAAGCAACTCTGATGAAGAACTGCCAATGCACGAAGCCAAAACAATTCTGATTAAGACCTTTGCTGTGAGCAGTCAGTGTTTTTGTTTTGTCTTTTTTGTATCGTTCATATTAAAATCTTCCTTGCTACATCTTGACTTTATGCTAATATTGTATAAGAAATAATTAAGGATTCTTCATGCAACACAACACCATGGTTTTCATCATGACAGAAGCTTATCCTTTTCTGAAGATGTTTTTTTTAATTGTCTAAGCCTGAGAATATATCATTTGTTATGAGCCGCTCACATTTTAAATTTTGAAGATTTAATCGAGGAAGAGCATGTATACTCTTAACAGCTCTTTAACATTATTACTAACTTACTACCTTGATTTTAAAATCAAACATATTTTTTTAATAACCAACATGTCATACTTACCTGCTCTGTGCAATGGTTTTGTACAGAGCAGCCCCTATCATACTCTTCTGGGGTCCCCCACCAGCGCTCCTGGAACCTTCTCTTGCAGAGTGCCCCCATAGAAAGCCACTTGCTATGGGGCAGCCATGCATACTTGCTCCTGAGCTGGCTCTGTGTGTCGACACACAAAGCATGGCTCAGCCCGCCCTCCTGCTCTCTTCTAACTGGCTGTGATTGACAACAGATGCCAATGGCTCCCACTGCTGACTCTCTGTCCAATTAAAAGAGGAAGAGCCAAGAGAGCTGTTGCTCCTGCTCATCACTGGATCAAGATCAGGCTCAGGTAAAAATAAGGCGGGGCTGGGGCAGGAGCTGCATGCAGAAGAATTTGTACCTTACTACATAGAATGTATTAAGGTAAAAAAGGAAAAAAAAACTTCTGCCTTCAGAACCACTTTAAGTGTATAATTAAAAGAAAACTGCAAAGATGTCATTTTTATATAGTTGTTGCTTTTTTGGTTTTATTGTTTGAATACATAGGATTCATTATATGATATTCTCTTTGGGATTGCTCTGACATTGCAGCTACAAGTTCCTGAATGTGTCAGGCAGAGAACTGATTGAGAGAACGTCTAGGTCAGTGAAAGCCAAGCATCACGCAGAGCTGTCTATTCACTGTTCACTGCTATTCCTAAACACGCTTTCTGTGTTGACATGCAGGAAATAAATTTACTAGAGAAGCTGCTGGTATTACAATACTAACAGGATGAGAAAACATTATTGTAATAAGCACAACTCAGGATAATACAATGTAACTAAAATGTAGAAAATAATCGAAGTAACTATATTATAGAGGTATACTGAATCAGAAGTAATAAGAATGTGCCCTTTAATGATAAAGTGACAGTGCCAACCTGCTTGTCTTAGCAAGGTAAACCCCAATCAAAGTTCTGAATAAAAGCGGTAATAAACCCAAAAGTAAGCATGTATTATATTGCAGCTTACCAATTCTTAGCTGTGATGGCTGCATAATTTTTTTTTTTTAGGCTTTTTTTATTTTCACCTGGTGAGCCAGCGAGCACGTCTGCTGTTTTTCTACAGACCAAGTTGTCCTTGCAGATGTAGCAGTTAGAGATTTGAGACAACCCATGTACCACTAACAGGGGTGCTTACAATGATCGACTTTTATGTATAACTTTTATACAAAAAGGAAAGAACGGTTGCTGTAACTGCCTAAAAGGTATTAGCTGGAGTTTAGCGTCACATTGTTTAGTATATCTCAATCTGCTAGTACATCTAACACTACCCTCCCCCCAGAATGACAGTGATACTGTCCGAAGGAGTCTCTGTTGCTCCTCCATCCAGAGTGTAGGCACTGTAATGCAGGAGGTATGTTACTGTCCAGATCACCAGGTAAAAACAGAGTGAACACTAATGCAGCCACCGCATCTAGTGATTGGTAAGCTGCAATATATTACAATTTTGAAGCCTAAAGCAGTATCAAATTGAAAACCAAGATACATATAGAGAGCAAAGCCTACGTACACAGTGTTTCATTTTTATTTGTCCAGGCATTGTTGGAGCTCACCAGTTGACTTCTGGTGATCTAAGGACCCTTGCTTATGATGTAGAAAATCAATTCCAAACACACTGTAGAGTTTTAAATTCAGCCTTTTTATGTAAAAAAGACAACAAACATCTATCAACCAGATTCCAGTTTGGTTTTGTCAGCACAAATGTGATTGGTGATACAGGGTACACAAAGAGTAAATTACTCAGCACAGACTTCAGGAGGCAACACCCATATAATATGAGATCATGTGAGATGCTTTCTGGATACTGGTAGCAGTGGAAGACAGAAAACGCAAAATAAAGTTGAACTAAACCCTAAAATTCTTTACAGTCAAGGAATCTGCCATGATAGCCTTTGTTTGATCCTTAGGTGCCATAGTGCTGCACAAGAGATCAGTTATTACACAGACATGTGATGATGACAATTTGGTTGAGAGCACAAGCAACCGTGACAGCATTCATGGCATACCTTTGATCGTAACTGTTATGAGAAGCCGTTATATTGATGGGCTTAGGTCTTTACTGTACTAGGTACTTACTGTCATAGTCTTTCCCTACAAATACCCCTGGAGTTGAGAACACCAGCACCGGTTATCATTCAAGGCATTTCTTGAATGTAACTGTTATATGAAGACCATTAAATTGAAAGGTTTAGTTCTGCTTTAGGGCAAGCATGGTGAACTTTCTGACTGCAGCACAGTTAGGATAGAGCTGCGAAGGCAACTAAATCTCTTTGCTGCTGACAGATTTAACTGCTTGTTGGATGTCACCACATTTTCAACAACTGAAATCAATGTGAAGCTAATGAGAAAACTGTCAGCAAGCAGTTAAATCTCACAGTAGCAAAAAGATTTAGACACCTGTGTATCCCCAGGCTTAAGACTCTTGCTGGATTGAATAGTAGCTCACTGATTGGTTTCACTTGTTGCCTAAAATTGCTTTTTAAACAGTCACACCTAATGCTGAGAAACCCAAATCTTATGTAGCAACTTCCTAGATAGGTAGATTTAATTGGCACACTGTACACATTGTGGTTGCAATTATTGTTAGGTAAAAACATAGCTTGCACATTCTAATCAGTGTTGCTGTCTTTTGCCAGTTAGGTCTGCTCAATATGTTCAGCTTCTGCCAGCTTGATAACTCTCTCTGCATCCAAAAAGCTTGAGAAGCCCTGGAGTATCCCACAGAGAGTGGCTCTGATGGCATTCTGGGTAACTGTATGTATTCAGTGAGCACACGGAGTTCTGGGTCTTTCCTGTATAGGATTGTTCCAGTCTGGAAAGGAAATGCTGCCCTCCCAGGCAATGCTGCTGGATCTACAGCTGTAGGCCTCAGATGGACACCCTGTTGGCCTGAATGCTGAGACCCGAGTAAAGCTAAAGCTGACTGAGGGGCTGTCTACCGAAGATCTGGTCTGGTATCACAGAGAAAGGTAACCTGCTGGTCTTTGGCCTTGTGAGTACAGGCATCCCTAAAGAATCTTAGAGACTGTGTGCTACTCAACCCCCTCTGGTGCTAGGGAGTCAGCTGCGGATCTAGCTAAAGGGGACACAGCTGGTGTTCTGAAGAGCTTTGTCCACTTAATCTCCTACCCAAAGGGACTCTGCTCTAGTGTGCTGCTACTGCTACTAATATTGCTGCTCTAAAGCTGAACTGTTTGCTTCAAGCATGGACTTCATCAAAGTTTATCTGAAAGGATACCTAAAGTCCTCAACTGTGCATAGTTCTTATTTTTGGAGTATCCCACCTAATTCCCTCAACCCTATTCAAGTTCTCCAAAAAATAAAAACAACACCCCTAGACTGGTCATTGAAGAAATGTGTAAATGTGCCTGGCTGCAGGACAAAGCTTTTGGGAGAAGACCTGAACAGTATTCCTGTGGCTCCTACAGGAATAGCGCTACACTTAGAAAAAGTTCTTAAGGGATTTTGGCTCCTTAGCATTCCTAGGATCAAAGGTGATATCACCCTTACCTAGGTTCACAGTAACACCTGCTGGAGACCACAGCTGATCCTCAGTAAACTTGTCTGTAATCTGGCCAGCAGGCTGTTAATATCCTTCAGAACCTGATCCTTGGGTAGTTGAACATGGAAACAACATTAGTCAGCAAGCTTTAGCAGAGTTGTGATTTTAGTATCCAGTAAATAAAGCTGTATTTAGAAGCTATGGGCTATGTTCATGGCACCTTCAACGTGAGTAATAAAAAGCTCTGTGATTGTTTTAGATCTTACTCCATAATCTATCCAACTACTTGGAAGCAGAATGAGGGAAACTGTCAGGGAATGGGAAGATCGCCACGGCGATTGAATCTGCACATGCGTAGAATCCTGACAAAACGCACAGACTGGCGGACACTAGGACCCAGGCGCGCCTGTCACCAATGACGGCGCTGGGCTTGCACTAGGACCCAGGAGCGCCTGTCAGGAGTCGGGAGGACTATTTAGACCAGGCTCTTGCAATGCTCAAGTGCCGTATGGTCTTATCTGTGTTCCTGTGAGTAGATTGTTTGTTGCCAACCCTGCCTGACCCTGATTTGCTGTCCGTCTCCTGCTCTGATCCCTGGCTTTGTCTGACCATTCTCCTGCTTAACCCCATATGTTCTGACCTCCTGTTGATGAACCCGGCTTGTGACCTGTTTATCCCTCTGCCTGCTGATTCTGTACTACACCGCCACCACTGTTACCGACCCGGCCTGCCCGATGCTGCTTCAGTTACCTCCTCGCATCAGACTCTTAACCCCTATACACCTTCAACGGTGCCTCTACCACAGCTGGGTGAACCCAGGGGCCGCGACCTGGTCTCGGCCTGCTCCAAGTCCATCCCCACCATCAGGGGCTCTGGTGAACAAGCAGGTCAGAGCTTAGATTCTGCGCCTTGGGGGATTCCGGTCTGTGGAGTGCTGGAGGCTACCGCGGTTGGATTCCTGACAGAAACTCTCTCAAGGCTGTGACAGGCACAACTGTGCATATTATTTTAGATGCAAAACAGGTGCCCCATACGGTATCTTTTTTATGCTTTTAACCTTTTCAACAGTGTGTTTTTGCCAGTAAGTATAGTTCCTCGAGTCATTCATAGGCCTGTTTCTAATTGTGGTTGTTATTGGTAATGTGGTTCTTGGTGCAAGAAAAAAATAAATAAGACATATAACAGAAGATAATTAACAGCTTTTCTGCTGCCCTATAGCAGATTTACAGATATATATGTGATTTTGCATTTCCGGGTAGGGGACACACGTGTCCATACCAGAGCCACTATTCGCGGCCTTGGCTGTCAATCACTGGATCCTGGCCAGTGATTACTTGCCGGCATCCGGTGATCACCGAGTATTACCAACGGAGGAGAGAACTGTATGTAAACAATACAGTTCTTCCCGTCAGCTCCTGCACACCCACTTTGTATGGCTCTGCATAGCAGAGCCATACAAAGCAGTGTGCTTACAGTTAAAAGCACACACACAGCTTATAGTAAAACAGCCCACAGTTAACCCTTTGATCGCCCCACATGTGAATCCTTTCCTGCCCAGTGTCATTAGTACAGTGTCAGTACTTATTAGCACTGATCACTATATTGGTGTCACTGGGGATGTCAGTGACACCAAGTTAGTTCCTCCCAGTGTCAGAATGCCCGCCGCAGTCCTGCAGTCTCTCTATAAGTTGCTGATCGTGCTGCCATTACTAGTAAAGAAAAATTCCAGTATATATACCACCATTTGCAGATGTTATAACTTTCACGTAAACCAATTAATTTACACGTATTGAGATTTTTTTTTTAGCAAAGATGTAGCAGAATACATTTTGGCCTAAATTTATGACAAAATTAAATTTTAACATTTTTTTTACTGGACATGTTTAATAGCAAAAAGTCAAAAATATTGTTTTTTTCTCAAAATTGTCAATCTATTTTTTTTATAGCGCAAAAAGTAAAAGCAAAGGCAATCAAATACCACTGAAAGAAAGCTCAATTCATGGGAAAAAAAAAGGATGTAAATTTAATTTGGGTGCAGCGTTGCATGACCGCGCAATTGTCAGTTAAGGTAACGCAGCGCCGTAATGCAAAACATGGCCTGGTCAGGAAAGGGAGTAAATTCTCTGGAGGGCAAGTGGTTAAGAAAGAAGAGAGAAAAGTAAATGTCAGTCTCTATTATGCAGTCTTTGAGAAGAAACGCTTTAAAAGGTATATGTTATTCTCTAATTGTCTCCAGTGCTTTGAAATATTGTTTTTAACTAACAAAGGGAGGCAGACCTAAAGGAGATTCTCTGTATGTAGGCAAAGCAGATGCTCACGAAGGTCAGTAAATGTTACAGAGAGAGTAAGAGTCAAATATCACTGGGGAAGTCTCATGTAGAATGCCAGACAGATAGCAAATTAGAGAGAAGCAATGGAAGCTTTTAAACATGCCAATACAAAAGAGGAGCTATTAGATACTGTGATCAATGGCATGTCATAACATTTAATATTACTAAGAATCCTGAATTTATCTGATCAGAATGTAGACGCCTAAAATTGAGATTTCTCATTAAACGGTTTGTGAAGTGCAAGTCACAGGGTGATAAATGACGGGCATATTGGTTGTTGAAAGATCAAAGCTATACAAGAAAAATCACAAAAGATGTATCTTTAAATTGTCCCCTTTGTGAGAGTTCTAAAGCAGATGTAAACTCATTATACTTACCTCCTCTCTAACGGTCTGAGGTTCGCAAGGGGTCTCTCACGCGGAGTGCTGGTCTTCAGGCATCTTCATTGCCTGGCACAGGATGATGTAATTCCTGCACAGGCATAGCTCCGTTTACATGCTACAGAAGACTGCAAGCAGGCAGGTAGGTGCATGTCTCTTCCGCAATAAATAGCCTGCCTGCTTGTAGTTTTTTTTAAATATGCCTCCAGTTCTGCTTTAAATACAGAAAGTTCCTGTATTCCTTAATCTGCCAAAGTTTCTTCTAATTAGCTCTGCGTGACCATGCACACCTCCTCTCCTTTTCACAAATGTACAGCTGAGCAGGTAACATCTGAATGTAAGCTGCGCTGACCATCAACACAAGTTTTGCATTGTAGAGGGGAATATAACTTATTACCATATACTGTCTAATATATATACAGTGTGTATATATATATATATATTTACATACACATACACACAGTATGTGTGTGTGTGCTTGTGATTATGGGTAAAATTGCTTTATAATAATCTAATGCTTTATGGCAGATTTTGATTTTTGTGTTATATGTTATATTTAGAGATGAGCGAATCGAACCTGGCGAAGTGGAATTCGTTTTGAATATCAGGAAAAATTCGATTCGCATCGAATCCGAATTTTAGCAAACTTCGGGTGCACGAATCAAATTTTTCCTGATCAGCCGGCAAAAGTGTCACTGCAGAGAGCTCCGCTATTTCTGACAGTTCATTTACAGCGGTTGAAACATTGTATCTATTTGTTTCCATTTAGGATACAGATGTTTTTATTCGGAAATAAATAGATACAATGTTTCAACCGCTGTAAATGTGAAGGAACTGTCAGAGAACTGTCAGAAATAGCGGAGCTCTCTGCAGATACACTTTTTGCTGTACTGGAATACTTCTTCTTTTCATTCTTCTTCTTCTTTTCATTCTTCTTTTCATTCTTCTTTACATTCTTCTTCTTTTCATTCTTCTTCTTCTTTTCATTCTTCTTCTTCTTTTCATTCTTCTTTACATTCTTCTTCTTTTCATTCTTCTTCTTCTTCTTTTCATTCTTCTTTTCATTCTTCTTCTTTTCATTCTTCTTTTCATTCTTCTTCTTCTTCTTTTCATTCTTCTTCTTCTTTTCATTCTTCTTCTTTTCATTCTTCTTCTTCTTCTTCTTTTCATTCTTCTTTTCATTCTTCTTCTTCTTTTCATTCTTCTTCTTCTTCTTCTTCTTTTCATTCTTCTTTTCATTCTTCTTTTTCTTTTCATTCTTCTTTTCATTCTTCTTCTTCTTCTTTTCATTCTTCTGCTTCTTTTCATTCTTCTTCTTCTTCTTCTTTTCATTCTTCTTTTCATTCTTCTTCTTCTTCTTTTCATTCTTCTTCTCATTCTTCTTCTCATTCTTCTTCTCATTCTTCTTTTCATTCTTCTTCTCATTCTTCTTCTCATTCTTCTTCTCATTCTTCTTCTCATTCTTTTCATTCTTCTTTTTATTCTTCTGCTTCTTCTTTTCATTCTTCTTCTTCTTTTCATTCTTCTTCTCATTCTTCTTCTTCTTCTTTTCATTCTTCTTCTTCTTCTTTTCATTCTTCTTCTTCTTTTCATTCTTCTTCTCCTTTTCATTCTTCTTCTCCTTCTCATTCTTCTTTTCATTCTTCTTCTTCTTTTCATTCTTCTTCTTTTCATTCTTCTTCTTCTTTTCATTCTTCTTTTCATTCTTCTTCTTCTTTTCATTCTTCTTCTTCTTCTTTTCATTCTTCTTTTCATTCTTCTTCTTCTTCTTTTCATTCTTCTTCTTCTTCTTTTCATTCTTCTTTTCATTCTTCTTCTTCTTCTTTTCATTCTTCTTCTTTTCATTCTTCTTCTTCTTCTTCTTTTCATTCTTCTTTTCATTCTTCTTCTTCTTCTTTTCATTCTTCTTTTCATTCTTCTCATTCTTCTTTTCATTCTTCTTCTTCTTTTCATTCTTCTTCTTCTTTTCATTCTTCTTTTCATTCTTCTTCTTCTTCTTCTTCTTCGTCGTGCCCTGTGACTGTTCAATGAGTGAAGTGTGCGGTGATTCTAAGATCGACGGCACTCATCTGCATGTCATACTGACTGACAGTATTATTTCTCTTCCCCAGCAGACTCCAAGGGCATTAAAATTAAAGGTACAGTGTTCTGCACTAATATAAAGGCTCTCTGAAGCCTAGAAACCCTTTTAATAAGTAAAATTTGCGGCGAATAAATTCGCATCAAATCGAATTTCTCCCGCAAATTCGGCGAATCAGCCGAATCGAATTTTTGAATAATTCGCTCATCTCTAGTTATATTAGGAGGTTGCACGGTCACAATGATGTTACCTGTCTGTGATAATAGTGTTAATAGATTTTGTTGTAATATTTAGATTTTTAATTCTTTTTATTCCACATCTGATTGCCTCATCTATCCTTTGTGACAACCTTTAGGATAGCAGTTAAAGTGTATGTTACCCTAAATATTTTTTTTCCATGTGTGTACTCATATGTGTATTATATAAGTCATGGTTTCTATCATTTTCATATACTTATTCCATCTGAAATACCTGGATGATCCTGCCAGTTACCTTTCTTCCAAAAAACCCCAATGAGTGGTTGTTTGCAGTGACTCCATAAGTATAGTACATTGCTAGGTTTAGCCAACATGTAACTGCTAGTGAGAGCAGTGAGTGTGGTCTGCCAGAGCCTGTCTGCTTGAGCACGGATTTCACTGACTGGAGGTGTCAAGGGCAAGCTTTCTGTAAGTTGTGAGTCAGGCAACTTCAGTATTAGTATGTGTGTTGTTTTTTGTTGTTTTCTGTGTCTGGACTGGGGACTCTAGGTTCTCTTCATAATACTGTATGCTGGCATGCTGATCAATTTCTGAGAGCAAGTGATGGATTGCGATACCTTGCACATCTTTCAGCCCCCCTCACCCCTGTACCCCCTTGTGTAACAATTTCTCTGCAACATATACTATCAAGTGTAAATCCTACATTTGCACTCCTGTTGAAACACCCATGTACAATTTTGGTACACTGTGATCATGGTGCATTGTCCATGGTCATAGGAGGAGAGGATGTAATACTAGAGAATTTCAGGGGTATCTAGGCTAGTAGGAAAATTAGCAGTATTATAAACCAATTACTTTCCCATGGAAGTATTCTGTCTTCAATAAAAGGTCATTGGGCACTTCTGAATAAATATTCCTAACAATTTAGTTTTCAATAGCAAAACATAATGGATATACAGTACCATGATGTCTAATCTGTCAACACAAATTTAAATTTCGTGCTCCAAGATAAAAATGACTTCTGAAACCTTCAGCCTCTATTTTAGCTATTAAAAAAGTGTGATTGTGGAAAGAGACAAAACCTACTGTATGGGAACTTTTGGATTCTATTTAAATCATGGGCACAAGATAGACAGCCTGACACTGAAATCCAAGCGACAAGCACCACTGTAACAGCAGCTTGCATTCCCCCAAACAAGATAAGCTAACATCAGAAAATAATACATTTTCTTGCTCTTAACACATCGTTACATAGTTGGTAAGGTTGAATAATGACACCAGTCCATCCAGAGTTTGTGTGTGTATATGTTTTTGTCTCTACCACTTCCTATATCCCTGTACATTTGAATTCACTAAGAAACACATATAAATGTCAATGTACTGTGGCCAGAGCAGTATAGTGACACTGTATTACTCTTGGGGGTGATCAGGATTTTGTTTTGTTTTTTTACACACTCTGATTGTTTATAACAGTGATAATAAATGTTATAAGCATTCCCTTTTTTTGGAATGACATCCATGCATCCAGTGTGTTTAATATTATGAAGGTGCGATTGGCCATAGCTATCACCTGGTACAGATGCCCTGTGATTGGCACTGTCTGTACCATGTGATCACAGTAACCAATCACAGAGATCAGCAGTACACAATGAATGGCTGTGAATGAAGGTCATTCATTTTGTACAACTGTCATTTGATCTGCTTTGTTTGGTCACAGCAATTACATGCTACCGGCAGTGGCCCGGTACACTGATTTGTCATCTGCTGTGTCCGGTGGATTCAGGTGACAGATTGCGCCACAGGCAGGCATATGACATCCACTCAGGATGTATGCACTCGTGCTCGGCCGTCATTGTACTATAGGCCAGTTGGGAAGTGGTTAAATGTCTCTTTTCCAGGGAGTATAGATTTAATGGTTTTTAAGTCATTCCTCATAACTGAGGTCCTCCAGTGCCCTTATCTTTGATGCCCTTCTCTGGACTCTCTCCAGTTTCAGCACATTTTTCCTGAGGATTGCTGACCAGAAATGGACTGCATGCAGGAGATGTGGCCTAACCATAGTTTTGTTAATTGGTAGAATTAAAGTTTTATCTCTTTAGTGAATATCCTTTTTAATGAATGCTATTGATCAGTCAATGCTGGCCTTGCTTGCCGCAGCTTGGCATTGCATACAATTTCTCAGTCTGTGATCCACTAGGACCCAGGATCATTTCCCATTTTTGACTTTCCCAGAGGTTTTCCCCATAACGACTAACTTGCATTTGTATTTTTAGCTCCCAAGTGCATTACTTTATATTTTTCAATATTAAACCTCATCTGCCATTTCGCTGCCCACCCTTCTATTCTAAGTAGGTCTTCCTGTAAAGGTCTTATTTCCTGTTATGAAATTATTGCACTGCTTAGCTTTGTATCATCAGCAAACACTGAGATTGAATTTATTCAAATCTGTATATCGTTTATGAACAAGTTAAACAGAAAAGATCCTAGGACAGAGCCTTGAGGCACCCTGATGTCCCTTACAAAGAACCCCTGCTGGAGGTTAGAGTGTCACTAAAGGGCTTTACAAGCTGGTACAATGTATTATCTCTTAATACCTAAGAATTCAAAAATAAGTAGACTAATAAAGAGCCAAGGCTGGGAATGAGGGGGTAAAATACCCCCATCTAAATACATTCTATATTTGGTTACAAAATCCAGGAGATAATACACATTGTACTCCAGTTCATCCAGTCATCTGGTAGTGGAATTAAGAACACAACGTATTGAATGGGATTTTCTCAGCACTTTATTTAGTTTTGCACATAAAATATCTATCAGTTAAATCTGACCCCAGGAGTGTTTTCACCCCCCCCCCCCACCACCACCAACGCTATCAAACAATCTTACCCTGTGGTTGTGAAGTCTATGACAATGCTTGTGATAATAAAAGAGAAGGATTGCATTGTCACATAAAGTTAAGGTGCCTGTGTATCCATCTTTTCTCATATATCTACATTTCGCCAAGATACTGTGCGACTGTACAAAATGACACAGTAAATATAGGAGCATCCAGATAGACTCTACTAAAAAATGATGGACTTGGTTGTTCTTCTACAGGAGATGGGAAAATTGTGAATAATGTTACTTTAAAGAGACATTTAGAAAGGATGCTTTGGTTTACTATTCCAATATATTCTAATAGATAAGCAAAAGCAGCTATTTTTTATGCTTGGATTATATAATGCCCTTAAGTAGAAGAATTTTCAAATGTACTGGCTGAGAATTTCACCTTTTAAACTAATCTTTAGTTGAGATGGTTTTGTTATTATCTATAAAGAAGACAGATGTTGAAGGAGAAACACTCTCTCTTCTCTTAAAGCAAGCTTGTGCTGTAATCAAAAGAGCAAAGTAACAAGTTAACTTAAATGGCAACTCAATCAGCTGTTCATATGTACTTTTCCTTTACACATCTGCCATTGTCTTTAAGAAAAAAAAGACACCAAAGGGAGAATTAAGAATGCGTTGTGCAATCAGAATGCTTGCACCACTCTTTAAAAATATAAAAATAAAGTAGATGCTGCTGGAGCAAGCCCCCTTGTTAATTAGGAGCAATCAGTTCTACCATGTTTGTGACAGGCAGCTCAGAGAACATGAGAGCTGGAGCTGCATGCCCCAACATCTGTGCTGTTCTCCCCTTCCCCCCAGCTTGGAGCAGGAGGATTATTAGCCCTTCAGGCTCTGCTTGTGTAGTGTAATTGCTACACAGACAGAGACGGATGTGAGAGAGGTCTACTGATAGCCTATATTCAGTACGACCAGGTCACACCTAACGGGAATCTGCGGCAGTTCTCTATATGAAAAACTGCCATATCCCCTCAGTTAATCAGGGGAAGATTTGTGCTAGTGTCCATTTCACTGAAATAGAAACTGGCATGGGTGGCACAAATAGACCTGAAGGAGGTCTATCTGTATAGATAATGTGGCAAACACCACTTGTGACAATTTCCTTAGTTATTTCCATGGCTTGTATCTCAATGTATGGAAGTTATATTCCTCTTTCACCTTCTCCTGTGTGATGGTGCTGATTTTTGGCGAGGTGGGGTGTGCCACCACTAAAGTGTTCCTGTTGCTTGTTTAACAAAAGAGTTAATTTACTAAAGGGATCAAAAGAGTTCATTTACTAAAGGGATATAGACTGTGCACTTTTTTCCCCCAGGGCTCAATAACTGTGGTGAAGCTCTGCTGATTTTCATCATTTAATCATCTGCCAGGAAATATGCTGTTTTTTTTTTCCTTGCACCTGATGCATCTGGGTGTTTTTACAAAGTGAAGCTTCAACGCAATCACTACTACCTAATACCTTCTCATTGACATGGTAGATCCATTACCTAAATACAGATCCCAATACCTATTCATTATGCATGTTTATAAGTGGGTTTTGTGTAGCTGCAGAGTTCTTCTATAAGAAACCCAGTATGCAAATAAAAAATAAATATTGCTCAGGGCCAGTGCACAAGCCACACAATGTATACAATCAGCCTTATGTTATGTACAAGTAAAACACAGTGCTCTGAACAGCACAGAATGAGTCATGCTACTGGCTGCTACTGTGCAAGTAAAATAAAAATCCACAAGCTACTGACTCTCAAACATTATGGAAACTTTAACAGCCAATAACATTAATGTTATGATATGTGGCGTTATGCATTTATAGATATAATAACTAAGAGTACATTTCCACGTATCAGGCACAAACAGCTGCCAGGCATTTACTGGCAAAATGAATACACAAAACACAGAAATTGATATTCTGAAACCTTCTGTGTAACTATGATCACATGCTAGCCATTAGGACTTCAGGATTTTTGTTTTAAAATTATCACTCCACTGCCTAACAAGCAAACTTTTTTCCTTGTCCCTATCAAAAACACATCTGCTCCCATTTTGTCCTAGCAAATTCTTTGGGGATGATTCAATAAAGCATTTGTAGCTCTTTTCTGGTATTAGGGCTCGTTCACACTAGGCTGTTTTGCCAACGCTTGCCAAACGCCCCTATAGCGTTTGGCAAGCGTTGGTCCGGCGTTTGCGGAGCGTTTTTAATGCTCGGCAAACGCTCCGCAAACGCCGCATGCGCGGTTTAGCGGAGGTTGCTAGGCGTTTGCCGAGCGTTAATAATGCACCACAAATGCCTATAATGCAGTTTGAATGGCGTTACCGCTCCGCAAACGCCCCGCAACCGCGTCGCAACCGCACCGCAAACGCCGGCCGGGCGTTTGCGGAGCGGCACCATAGACGAGAATAGGAGGCTTCAAAGCCTCCTGACTCGACCAGAGGCGTCCGTTTTGCCGCGACGCAACGTGACGCGGCGCAAATGCTCCCGTTAGAACAGCACCATGTGCTGTAATGTGCAGAATTGGCAGAGGCGTTTGGGAAGCGGTAAAAACGCTTCCCAAACGCCTCTCTGCCGCCTGCACACAAGGCTAGTGTGAACGTAGCCTTATGGTAGTATTAGGAAGTCCTGTGCCAGATTCCTGCACAAATGTATTCAAAGTCCTGCACCATGCTACAGGTTTCTTGCTATTTCTTATGCAACACATTTAAGTAATTGTTATGTGTAACACTTTTAAATTCTGGCATGAACCTCTTCTATGCTGGAGTAAGTTGTGTTGTGGAGAAAATTTTGTCTAAAGCAATTCTTCAACAGATTCATATATACCTTACTGAAAGTTACATGAATCTGTCATAAGCTGCACATATGGGAGACACAATTTTTTTTAATGACTGTCTGCAACACTCTTTATGAATTTATTATATTATAGGTACTTAATATAAAGTGTTGCACAAATTGATGGCTCTATATGTGTGTGCCCTCAAGCAGCTTACAATCTAAGGTGCCTAGCTCAATTTAGAGAGGAGCCAATTAACATATCAGCATTATTAAATTATATGTATTGTTTATGAAATTAAGCAAATGATGTAAGAAATAGTAAGAAGGGAAAACAAGCATATTTAATGTTTCATTGTTCTGGAGGGCGCATGCGTGAAGCTCACCATGGCGGACAGGTCTCCATAGAGCTCCACGCTCTCTGTAGTATTTGTGGGGAATAACTCAGGTCTGAGTCTTCATACACCTACCGCTTCTCCACGGACCTCCACTCCACTGAACCACCACCAATCCCGACAATTATTCTCACAGGCCACCAGGGAAAGGATAAGCCCAAACCCATTAAAGAAGCCCTAGCCTCGCACCTCATCTAAGATGGCAGCAAAGGCCTCAATGCTGCAGCACGCCGCATCCCCGGCCTGATCTGAACCCATGGATAATGACGGGGACATAGATGCGACACTTGGCATACATGATTCCCCCACCATACCATCTTCAGGAATGCCACAAAGGAACTTTCTTAAACACATGAAACCTATGTCACAGAAATCTCTTAAAACCACCTCAGAGCAGATTACTGACTGCCTATCACGGCCAATAAGGGAAAAAGGCCAATGCACAGCTGATTTGGAAACCCGGGTAGATGACATGGAACTCAAGCTCAATGAGCACAATAAAGAGCTTGAGGCACTCCATGAGGAGAATAAAGTACTGCTCTACCCTAGAAGATGCAGAAAATTGATCACGCAGCTCCAATCTAAGAATCTGTGGAATCCCTGAGTCTGTCGAGGACCTAACATCGATTACTACAGCTCTTTTCCAGGAACTATTTCCATCTATCCCCATCAAATGCTTGGAGTTTTTAGGATTCACAGGGCCCTAACTGATGGCCCTCCACGGGACATAATAGTTTGTTTACATTTCTATCGCACGAAGGAACAACTCCTCTCGACTGCCCACTCTAAGGATATATTACAGTTCCAAGGTCATACATACCAAGTCTTCTCTAATCTGGCCCCACACACAGTAGCAAGATGCTGTGCTATGAAACCTCAGCTCCAAATTCTCCTGCAACACCAGCTTAAATATACCTGGAGATTCCCATTTGCATTAAAGTTTACCTACTGAAGACAACAATATACCACCACTTCACCTGAATCCTTGCAACACCAAGTGGAAGAGCTTTACCTGGTTATCCTTGAGCCTGAATCTTAAACAGTTCAACCAGGGACACCAGCTCATCCGGCTCTATTCTGCGACACCTCTTCATATTCCTACAGGCCCTGTTTCCTTTCGTAAGAGAACTCCAGTGAAGCCGACTCCTCAACGCTCTAGAAAATCCATCCCTTCTACCCTAGGATGAACCCTACACCAGGTTTACTAAAATTTAATTAACCATCTTTGGTCTATCCTTTGTTAGGGAGCCTCCCTAAACATACATACCTATTGGAGGCTTGCATGACCAATGCCCTCCAACGGTGGGCTCTGACAGGAGTTTGGTTGCAGCCTTATCTTTATGCTTTAGCACTCTTAGCCTAACTCAGACCCGTTTTGCGGATCTTACACAGATAGCAGGTTGGCTATCCACAATTATTCACATAATAGGACCTTTCATATCCTCATTGAAGTATTTGTTCTTATTGTACATTAATATCTACATTAAGTCAGAATGTTTTTCACAACTGATTGCACTCTTATTTCCCTCCCCATTCCCCTCCCTCTTTCATTCCTCCCCCTCCCTTACTCTTCTGCTATTCCCTTTTCCTACCTTTTACCACCCGCCCTTTCCCCTTTAATATTTCTTTGCTAAAGTGCAACCCTCCGTTGATATGTTTATATCAATATATTGCCTTATACTGCTATGTGTTTAGACATGTGTAATATTTTTCCCCCAGATACTGCGGGGAACAAATACTGATTACCCTCTTCTTCAGTGCCTCAACACCCTGGTCAGCTGGCTCTCAGGAGTGTGAGAGCGCTTTTTTGTCTGGCAATAGTGACCAATACATGTTGCATAACTCTGCTTGCAACCCATGTTGCCTTACAAATTTTTTTCTCCATTCTTGTAAACCTTTTCCAAGCTCTTTTTTTTTTTTTTTTTTTTTTTTTTAGACCTTTCCTATAGTCCGCTGCCCCTCATATACTTGGAACTCCCATATACTGCTTACTCCATATTGCCAAAATGGCCCCCCCATTGACCTTAAATGTTAAAGGTCTAAATTTTCCACACAAGCAGGTCAAAGCCTTCTAATCCTTTATATCCGTAAAGGCTGAGGTTGTGGCTCTATAGGAAACTCACTTCGCTGTACAGTCAACACCCACATTTTTCTCTTCAAGATAGCCAAAGGTTTTTACAGCCTCAGCCAGAACAAAACATAGGGGGATTTTATTAACCTTTCATCACACTATTCTTTTCACTCCCTTCACTGAGATCAAAGATCCAGAAGGCTGCTCTATCATATTAGTGGGTCTATTACAGGATGCTGAAACAACTCTAGTATCTTATTACCCTCCTAATGATAATCCCAATCTTTTCTTTTCACATCTATTCCAGGTTATTCAATCACATCGTAAGGGAACACGGATTCCTTGTGGTGGCTCTAACCAAATTCTCCAACCACACTTAGATAAATCCCCTTACCTACCAAATTCCCATACCCCTTCCTTATTTTCCTGTAAACAACTTCAACAGAATTTTCTCGTTGACACCTGGAGAGAATGTAATCTGATGAAAAAAAAATTACACTTTCTACACCTATCCTCATAAATCCTTCTCAACAATAGATCATATTTTTCTCTCAGTACTCTGCTTACCAACTCTTCTGGGTTCTCGTATCCACTCTGTGCTCTCTGATCCCTCAATCTATGGACAGGACATGGTGCATGAACAAAGCCTATTTATCTAATAATAGGTCCCACTGCTTTGACTTCCACCTTTCTTTGAAAGAATACCTCTTGCATAATGCTACCCCAGATATATCCCCTGTTCTCTTATGGGAAGCCCGTAAACCAGTTGTCCGGGGCACCTGTATTCGAGAGAGACAAACAGCTTTGTTTGTGACAGTTGGAGACAGACTATCATAAATTCTTTCTTCAATTCCAAGCCCAACCCAATGAACCCAACAAACTACTTTTAGAAGAAACTAAAACTGAACTAGATCTACTACTGGCTGAGTCGACTGAAAAAGTTATTCGTAGGTCACGTCATACTGTATACACTAAAGCCAATAAACCTGATACATTCTTGGCTTTATCTTCTTGGCATCCATGAGCCAGATCACACTCGCACTCCAATCAGACCTACAATATCCAAGGACATTCACACGAGCAACCCTGTTAAAGTGCTTGCTGAATTTCAAAAAAAGTTTTCCTACCTATACAAAACCAACACAATTTTTTTCTCCAGACCAGGCCAATTCTCTGCTCTCAGGCCTAGATATGCCTATACCATCAGTGGTAGATTGGAAACTAATGGAACGACTTGTCACTGTTGAGGTCAGAAAAGCTATAAAGACATTTAAACCCCATAAATGCCCAAGCCCTGATGGCTTCCCAGCCACATACTATAAAAAATTTGTAGATATCTTAACCCCCTTATTAACTAATACCTTCAATGTCCTACTAAAGCAACACTCTTTTGGTCATGACACACTAACAGCAATTATTTCCATGATACCAAAGCCAAACACCAATCACACCACCTGGTCTAACTATAGACCAATATCCCCCTGCTTAACTGAGATGTAGAGACAAATTCTGGCCCTTAGACTTAACCTGCTCATAGGTAAATTGATCCATGAAGACCAAGTAGGTTTTATACCGCATCAGCAAGCAAGCGATAATGGTGGTTTTGCTTCAGCACATAGCTCGGTCATGTCAGATACCCCTACCTACCTTCACTTAACATCAAAAGGGCTTTTGACTATGTCTCATGGTCCTATTTACAATGCATCCTACAGACATGGGGCTATGGCTCCAATTTCCTACATTGGATTAATTTTTTATATAATCACCCTCAGGCATATGTTAAATACTCCGGGTTCTGTTCCGAATGGTTTCCTATACAATGAGGTACAAGACAGGGTTGCCCGTTATCCCATTAGATTTTTGCCCTGGTTATAGAACCCTTGCTATATTAATGCAAACCAATCCTGACATTAAAGGTTTAGAAATTGCTTCTTCCCGTCAAACTCTGCTTAATAGCAGATGATACACTATTATTTGTCACATCTCCTCGTGTATCGCTCCCAAATCTCCTCAAACTACTAGATAGCGTTGCTATGATATCAGGCTTGGAGGTAAACCCACATAAATCTAAAGCCCTCAATGTGTCACTATATGAAGAGGAAGTATCCCATTTACAGTGTGTCTTTCAATTCCAATGGACTACCTCCTCACTCCCATATTAAGGTATCAAGCTGACATCCTGCCCTTCCCACCTCTTCCATACCAATTACCTTCCCATGCTATCCCATTTATCTTCCCTAATGGCTACCTGGTGACCTTTGTATGTCTCTTGGCTTGGTCGTATCACAGCTGTGAAAATGAGATCCCTTCCTATAGCAGTTTCTTCTGATTTTTTCCAAGCCCTCCAAACTCATGTTCATAAATATATCTTGGGCTCCATGAAACCTGGAGTCCCGAAAGCGATACCGTTAAGGAGTAGACTTCAAGGTGGCTTAGGAGTCTCCAATTTTTCTAAGTACTATCAAGCAGCCCAATTAGCTCAGATCACCTTATACCATGCTACTGATGAAATCCCATTATGAGTGGGACTGGAGGTAATGGATTTATATCCATTGTCTGTTGCTAACCTACTCTGGCTGTCTCGCTCAGAATGTGAATCCATCACCAATCCAATAACACAACACTCCCTTGCTGTATGAGATAAACTTAAGTGCCCTTTAAAGTTGTTGTCCCTTCATGTTCCTTTACTCTCAATTATGACAACCCAGCCTTTTACCCCGCTTACTCTGATCCGGCCTCATTGCGATTCTGGTGAATGCTTAGTTTGACCCGAGTGAAAGACCTCACAACGGATACGGTCTGAAAACATTCTCTTCTCTTCAGGAACAAACTCACCTTCCACCCAATGAACATTTTAATTTCCTCAAAATCACCCATTTTTTCCTGACATATACACGTTCGCAATCTTCCCTTTTTAGTCTGACCTTCTTTGAGAGTATATGTAACTCAGATCCTCATGCACCAGGAATTATCTCTAAACTGTATACTCATTTATCTTCTACTTTACCCTCCTACACCACGAAATGGACAACAGACCTGGAGATATCCCTGGAAAGAGGATTGGGACGATATCTGGCCAGCAACCAAATCTTCTTCCACTAATATCTTGCTTAAAATGAAATATAAAGTTCTCATGTGTTGGTACTTGGTCCCAGAGAGGATATCTAAATTTGTACCTGGCTACCCTTCCCTGTGTTTTTGGGCTGTGGACAAGTGGGCACACATCTTCATATTTGGTGGACTTACCCCAACTTATGACAGTAGCTAAACAAACAATTGAGTGAGCTTGGAAGTCTCCAGCATTATGCGCTCTTGAGACCAGAAATAGAAACACCAAAGCTATGATACACAGGAAAATAGAGGTTGCTATTCAAGATAGAATCTCTAAGTGTCTCAAAATTTGCCAACCATGGGTAGATAATTTTCAACCCTTAGGTTCTGACAAATCCCTCCTGGAACTTTGGTTCCTTTGTACCACATATTTTTTGCATGTTCAATCCTGACCGTGTTTGGGGCGGTGGACTCTCTCCCCTACTTTCCTCTTCTCTTCTTCCCTTTCTTCTCTTGACTCCACTCTGTTACTGACCATGTGTACATGTCTTTTGAATTTTTATTGATCTGCTTCATGCTCTTCACACTTATTTTGAATGCAATTACCCTATGTTACTTGCATCTTTTGATTATTTCATTTTGTTGTTTTTGGTGTGCTGCCTATATTTAATTTGCAATTTAGTATCAACCTTTGGAACCACTGACGACTTTTGATTGTCTCTCACGCAACTTACTTCTGTTATGTATCACTGTAGTTTGGATACTACTTTTGTCAAACATATATTGTCTGGAAATGTGGTTATACATTTGCTAAAACTTGTTTAATACCAATAAAAAAGATTGTACAAGAAAACTGCATTGTTCTGATATCAAATCATTGTGAATTTGTGGTATGACAAGGGCTTCCAACAAAGATCTAACTGCAATGGTGACATGGAAGAATATGCAATAATAATTAAAAGCAGTGAAAATAATAGTAAGCCATGCTGTGCAAAGAATGGGTCATGAGTCAATTGGTATCCTTTTACCTGGTAAAACTGAACTCTCAGTAAAAATGAATTGCCACCCTTTAATCTACGTATACATTCTTTAGATAGTATTTTTTTCAAATTATATTATACTACTTATGTATCTAAAATCTGTCTTTGCATTAGCTTTTCATATTCCTTATATAGAACACCAAGAGTTAAAAGATTCTGAAAACAGCAAAACATGTGAAAGAGAGCTGATAGAGCAGCTTGCTGTCTGAGTGTAAAAATGTAAACTATCCATACACAGTCATTATTTTCTGTACTGGATAAACCACAGGTCACCACTGTTTTCTATGTGCTCCGTAAACACCATTGTGATGTGCTTTGTGGTGCAGTGCAGAAAAATGCGGTATGTCCGTTTTTTTCACACACACTGGATGGCACTGCATGTCACTGCACTGAAGTGCAACACATTACGCTGCAGTGCAGAGACATGAATGAAGTATTACTATGTGTCACTTCAAATAACATTAAAAACAGGAAAAAAGTAAGTTGCAGTGCAAAGAGCTAAAACATGCATCGCCCCACTCTCTAAAGGAGCTGGTGCTGATAGCCCACAAGGTAAAATGCTGAGTTTTACCATGCAGACAGTGTTATTCTAGCCTAAGATATAAGTCTCACAAAAGATCTTCTGCATGAACAGTGAGCAGCCTAGCAAAAATTAAGAAACAACTAATCCCTGTTACTGCATGTAAAGGGTCCTAACATAAATAATCTAAGAAGTGATTGGATAACACACATTTTATCAGTCCCACAAAGTGTTCTACATCTCTATGCTAGGAACAGGTCTGTCTAGACTGAAAATACATAACTAGCTTAAAGAACTAGTTTACACTAGCCTTAGCCCTCTGAAGAGCAATCCTCAGTGGATTGTTATTCAGCTGGCATTTGAAAGGCATTATGTCACCTCCTCCCCACTTGCTTTAACTCCAGCAGCCCGAACCACCATCTCACAACTGCATGCAGTGGTTGCAGTTGTGGCACAACACCATTCAGTTGAAAGGCAAGACCATTAAGCAAAGCATCACAGCCAAGGCATGTGTATACCCCCATCTGCTTCCATTGCAGCTTAAATGGGAGCATAAAACTGTAAATGAGCCCTTAGAGCATGGAAGAGCTCTATTTTCCCCAGCACATGTACCAGAGCTAGCCAGTGAAAAAGAACAGGCCTGTCTAGGTTTTAAATATCATTTATCATTTATGTTTTAAAGTGATCCTAAAGGATATTTAAAGGAAAATTAAAATTTGTTATAGTTACCTTCTCTGTGCAATGGTTTTGCACAGAGCTGCCCCGATCCTCTTCTTCTGGTGTACCGCCTCCTGGCTCTTATCCCTTGCCACTTGCTATTGAGGAAATTGTACAGGCTTTCTCCCGAGCCAGACTATGCGTCCATTGACATACAGAGTGCGGCTCAGCCCCATCCCCCGGTCTCTGCTCACTGGCTATGATTGAGAACAGAACACACTGCTGCCTCTCTGTCCAATGAGAGAGAGCCACTACTCTCATACACACCGCTGGATCGGCATTGCACGCAGGAAAATATAAGGGTGGGGGGTAATTAACATTAATATGTGATAAAGTGCTTGTGAGCTAAAATGTGGTATTTTATATATAAACTTAAATAATGAAATAACTATAATAGTGGTGCATCAACACTGAAACACACTCATAAAACTGTGCAAATATATTTATATTTATTTTTCATCATAAATTCACTGTGGAGCGCGACACATATTTTTTATTTTTATTAATATATAAGGGGGGGGGGGGCTGTGGAGAGCTACAAGGATGAGGTTCTTTGCCTATATACATAGAATGCATTCAGGCACAAAGCATTTTACCTTTAGAACCACTTTAACTATCCTAACTGCTCTAGTGCTATATTTGCATGTATCAGGTCACTGGGGATGACTAAAGGAGTAGCATCTGCTCACTTTCAAAAGTGAATGTTCACTGATCCTAGCAAATAAGATGAAGATGTGTCCACTTTAAGCACCCAAGCACAGGCAGTTAAAAAAACAGGGTTTTTCTATTGCATGTGGTTGAATGATTAAAGTGAATGCAGCTTCACCACATTACATAAGAAACATTCACTTTCCCAAGGAAACAACCTCTACTCCTTTACTAAATCAACCCCATTGCGTTCAGCAAGAAATAGCCATCTTGTTCTTCACTGTATATGAAGAATAGCCCCCTGAGGAATTGCCCTTTGGTATATTTTTTCATGTTTTTGCCAGCAGGCAATGTGTATAAGTCCAAAACATTCTGTGCTTTTCTATTGCAAACAAGGGACTTAAAAAGAGTTTGGATACAAACTTTCCTCCTGCGGCTGTTTCCATTTGTGGTCTCTCAAGCCACATACAGCTGCAAGAGACGAAACTCTTTGCTTTGCCAATGTTTTACAATATAGTAAAAATATAAAAGATATAATACCCCAAAACAATTTAAAGCAAACCCCCAATGCATAACAAGATATTAAACAATTTCAAAAGTACAGTCGTGGTCACAAATATTGGCACCCCTGCATTTCTGTCAGATAATGCACCATTTTGCCCAGAAAATTGTTGCAATTACAAATGTTTAGGCATTCTCATGTTTATTTCTTTTGTTTGTATTGGTATCACACAAAAAGTGGAGAAACAAAAAGCCAAATTTGACACATTCCACACAAAACTCCAAAAATAGAATGGACAAAATTATTGGCACCTTCCAAAAATTTTAAGAAATTATTGCATTCCAAGTTTGTGATGCTCCTGTAATTTGTAACTAAACTCACCTGTCAATGAACAGGTGCTGACAATGTAGAAGTCACTCCGGAAACCTGTTAAAATCAAGAAAAATGTACTCGACCTGTTGCGTGTCTCTGTGTGCCACATGGAGCATGGAAAAGAGAAAGTGTAGCAATTAATTGTCTGAGGATTTGAGAAATTGTGGAAAAGCATGGACAATCTCAAGGTTACAAGTCCATCTCCAGAGATCTTAATGTTCCCATGTCCACTGCACACAGCATTGTCAGACGTTTACAGCCCATGGCACTGTAGATAATCTCTCTGGAAGTGAATGAAAGAAAAGTATTCAGACAAATTCAAGCTGACCTTCAGGCACAGGGAACAACTGTGTCAGCTTGCACTATACGTAGCCATCTGAAAGAAAATGGACACTATGGTAGGAGACCCAGGAGGACCCCACTGCTGAAACAAACATAAAAGTCAGATTGGAGGTGGCCAAAACTTAACTTAGGAAACCAAAATCCTTTTGGGAGAATGTGCTGTGGACAGATGAAACGGCTTTTTTGTAAAACTCATACTACTGTTTTCATAAATAAAAATTAAGCCTTTCAAGTAAACATACAGTCCCTACAGTCAAATATGGTTGAGGCTCACTGATGTTTTGAGGTTGCTTTGCTGCTTCAGGCACTGGATGTCTTGACCATGTGCATGGCATTATGAAATCTGAAGACTACCAAAGAATTCCAGGGTGCAATGTAGGGCCCAGTGTCAGAAAGTTGGGTCTCCATCAGAGGACATGAGTTTTACAGCAGGACATTGACCCGAAACACACATCAAACAACACCTAGAACTGATTTCAGACAAAGCGTAGGAGAGTACTGAACTGGTCAGATCTCAATCCCATAGAGCACCTGAGGAGAAATCTCAACACAGCAGTTGGGAAAAGGAACCCTTGCAATCTGAGAGACCTGGAGCAGCTGATGGAAGAAGAGTCCAAAATTCCAGTAGAGAGGTGTAAGAAACTCATTGATGGTTACAGGAAGCAATTGATTTCAGTTATTTTTTCCAAGGAGTGTGCTACCAAATATAAAAATTAGGGTGCCAATAATTTTGTCCAGTCCATTTTTGGGATTTTGCATGGAATGTATCAGATTTGGCTTTTTATTTCTTCATGTTTTTTGTGTCATACCAATACAAACTAAAGAAATAAACATGAGATTGCCTAAACATTTGTAACTGCAATAATTTTCTGGGCGAAGTGGTGCATTATCTCACAGAAATGCATGAGTGCCAATGACTGTATATGTTATAGTCAAAAATACATTACTAAGAACATTAGGTTCTGGATTACTCAGTTGCTCATAGAGTGTTTACAAAATAAATACACCACGCTATCTCTAATTCTATAGGTCTCTACAGGTAGCGAAGGCACTTCTTGTCACAGGAACTGCAGTTGCTTAATATGTTGACAACTATGGAAGACTGTTGTGCTGAGAGAATTTTGGTGTCTGTTGCTAAATTATATTATTCATTAAATATATTATGAAATACTATTATCAAAATTCCTGCATATGACCTTTGGTGCTGGTTCACACTGGTGCAACTTGTCATGTGATTTGACAGTTCCAAATTGCATGACAAGTTGCACCCTATTTGTGCCTATGGAACTGTTCAAAACTGTGCGACTCTGACTTTGCAGTGCCGCACCAGTTTTGTAAAAAGGTTCCTGCACTATTTTTTGCAATTTCATATGTGACTTGCATAGACATCTGTGCATTAAGTCGCACAGATATCAGGCAAGTCGCACATTAAAAGGCACTGACCTGCGGCTTTGAAATCACACATATAGTGTGAACCAGAGCAAAACATAGGTCTACATCCTAGGGCTGTAAAAATTTATTTGCTGCAAGTAAAAAGTGAAGCCTTGAGATGTATACAGGCAGCACTGCCTAGCTGCTGAGATTTTAAAGGAGAAGTAGAGCCAAAGCTCTTTCGGCCATACTTCTCCCGCGAGTCACAAGAGTGTACTTAGTTCTGCATCCCTGTGACCCAGATTGAGCCGACAGCAGGCTAAAGTCCCCTGTCGGCTGATGTCACAAGGCCAGGCCATACTCTGGAGGGATCCTGACTTTAATATCAGGATCTACCCAGATGCCTGACTGGCAGCTGGCTCGGACTCTCAGTGTGCTGCTGAGAGCCTAAGCTAGTGGTGCCTGCCCCCTGTACAGCCTGGAGCTCCAGTGAGCTCTGGAGGGGCAAAGAACAGAGCGGCGGCTGATAATCACCACTCTGTGCTCAGTGTGGACCTGAGAACTGAGTGATCAGTGGTCTTTGATCACTTAGCTCTCGGGCTTAGAGGTGGCAGAGGCAGATGCAGCATCAGACTGATACGGTATCCACCTAGGTGAGTATGAAGAATTATTATTTTGAAATCCTACACTTTTCTGTTAACCTTTCACTCAGGCACTGCTGTACAACATCAGTCCACCTCACTGCTCAGTCCACTTACTTTATTGATAATCTGGTGATCTAATAACCCCGCTCTGGGAGGCAAGTTCACCTAATGCATGTCTCTCACGCTCAAAAAATAAAAGGTCCCAATTTTATTACATTTGTTAAATAAATTCCAACCTGCTTTGAAACTTATCCAACTGATCTCTATAATTATGTTCTAATTGCTCATATCACACAGCACTGCTTTCTGTAAAGGATGTGTAAATATCTCAGCAGTATGGGTATTAGTTGGGGTCAGGAGGCAAGTGTGATGGCACTAACAACAAACAAATCATTGCCTAGCATTATAAGAGGAAACTGCTCTCGCAGCTATAATACCAGATGTAATTTAAAGTTGCATATAATTTCAATTTCTATTCTCTGATTCTATTCTAATATAGTTGCAAACTATTGTTCTGGCAATGCTGCAAATAATATTACGTTTAAATATTCTCCTCTCGGGATAATTCATAGATATTCCTTCTACATTATTACATATGACAGCTATTAATGTACGGAAATATGACTGCCTATTACTTTCATGAAAATTTGAAGGAAGTCCCTGTGCTTTATGTCTGGCTGATATATTGTTATGGCTTCACAGGTCAGCTGGAGGAATTTGCAAGGAATTATTTTTGAATATAAAATTGTTTAATATTTCCATGAACAAATATTAAAGTAGTTCATGTGCAGAAGACATATCTAAATTAACCTGTTCAATATAAACCTACCTACTTAGGCCCCATGTACACGGAACACTTCTGAATGATGGAAACTGACTGCTGGAAAACGTACTGTAGGTTAAAAAACGTCTGTTTAGCTGCGTTTGCATAACACATTTGTGCACGTTTATGTGCGTTTGCGTTTAGAAGCACTTTTTAAAGATAAGCACAGGAGAACCTCCCAAATGCCCAGAATGCACTGAAAAGTGGTAAATTATTAACTATTTCAGACTGTTTCAGAGAAATACAGAGACTAGAAGCAGACACAGCAGTATGTGTTGATATAATTAGGTGTGAGTTGCTCATTAACATTTCTTTTGTTTCCAAGGGTGGGAAAGGTGTCTGGTGGAGTGAGTCATTAAGGTCACCTGGCAGGGGGTCTTCATGAAGAATTTGAGGTGTGAATGGTCATTAACATATCTTTTGTTTCCAAGGGTTGTGAGAGGTCTAAGGTGTGAATTGGTCATTACAATGTGTGACAACCTTGGTAGGAACATTCTGTGTTCAGTGTTTTGTCCATCTTGAAAACGCTTTGTGTGCATTTTTCATGATGAAAAAAGGCTCTGGACAGCATTGGGAACTGGAAGAGTTACAAAAACATTTTCAGATGCAAACGCTTATAAACACGATTTGCCGTGTTTAGACGCGTTTACAAGCTTTTTGCATTTGAAATGCTGATAAAATCGACTGCTGAATGCAAGTTTTCTGCGTTCAAAAAAACGATTGTAAACTCAAATGTCTGTAAATGAATGTAAACGAAGATGTGTACATGGACACATAGGAAACCATTAGGGTGAGTTCACGGGATGTTGAAAAAAAAAACACTGAACAGCTCCTGAACGTGAGTTTATCAGCTGCAGTGTACATGAGTCCTTAGTCATTTTCAAACTCAGAAAGAAGAAAGTTTTACTCTTATAACTAGCACTTTCCTTTAATTCAAATCAGTTTTAAAGAGTATGCAGACTTTTCAGTTTTGGTTTACATATATCAAAGATCACTTCTTGATGTAAATAATCCTCTCAATATATGCTAATATCTATATGTACGTGTGGTCAGCCACATTTGCTCCTCACATATAAAAGGAACTGATTCTTGTTTTGCAATGCTACACAGCTGTTCTGATTTAATGCTTCTTATCACAATTTAAGTCTATGAGTCAGGTGACCCACTAAAAACAATATGTCAGCATTAGCCCTGAACCTTCACCATCTGCTGGCAATTAATCAGCACTGCAGCTTGCAGCCTCTTCTTTGTATGAGTTACATCATTAGTGTACCTTAACCACATCCATGCCGCCCTATAACAGATATACTGCTACAGGGCGGCAGGGATGTGCAAAATCACACACACACACATATATATATATATATGTGATTTTGTATTTCTGGGCAGGGGGCGCACATGCCCTACACATGCCGCCATTCGTGGCCATGGCTGTCAATCATCGGGTCCTGGCCAGTGATTACCTGCCGGCTCCCAGTGATTACCAAGGATCTCTGACAGGGAGGAGGGCTGCTTTGTTTACTAACAGTCCTCTTCCCTGTCGTCTCGGGCACTGCTCTGGATGGCTGTGCACAGCACAGCCATCCAGAGCAGTGTGCTTACAGTGAAGCGCACAGACACCGCCCCTAGTAAAACAATCCCAGCACACAGTTAACCCTTTGATCACCCTTCATGTTCACCCCTTCCTGCCCAGTGTCATTAGTACAATGTCAGTGATTTTGTTTTAGCACTGATCACTGTATTGGTGTCACTGGGGATGTCAGTGACACCAAGTCAGTTCCCCCCAGTGTCAGAATGCCTGCTGTAGTCCCACAGTCTCGCTATAAGCCGCTGATCCATGCCATTACTAGTGAAAAAAAAACAGTATATATACTGCCATTTGTATTTTATTTTTTGTGCTATAAATAAAAAAAGACCAACCATTTTGAGAACAAAAAACAATATTTTTGACTATTTGCTATTAAACATGTCCAGTAAAAAAAAATTATAAAAAAATCAAATTTTGTCATAAATTTAGACCAAAATGTATTCTGCTACGTGGCTTTGCTAGAAAAAAAATCCCAAATTAATTGGTTTACGTGAAAGCTATAGCGTTTACAAATGGTGGTATAGGTACTGGAATTTTAATTTTTTTGACTAATAATGGCGGCGATTAGCGACTTATAGCGGGACTGTGGCAGGCATTCTGACACTGGGGGGAACTGACTTGGTGTCACTGACATCCCCAGTGACACCAATACAGTGCTAAAAAAAAAAAGCACTGACACTGCACTAATGGCATTGGGCAAAAAGGGGTTAACATGAGGGGTGATCAAAGGGTTAACTGTGTGCTGGGAGTGTTTTACTGGGGGGCGGTGTGTTCGTGCTTCACTGTAATCACACTGCTCTGGATGGCTGTGCTGCGCACAGCTATCCAGGGCAGTGTGCTCAAGCCGATAGAGAGGAGGACTGTTAGTAAACAAAGCAGCTCTCCTCCCCATTGGATATCCTCGGTAATCACCGGTGGGTAATCATCAGCCGGGACCCGGTGATTGACAGCAGTGGCTGGTGGCACAGGTAGGGCATGTGCGTGCGCCCCCTACCCGGAGATTCAAAATCACTTATATATAGGTGATTTTGCGCACCCCTGCCGCCCTTTAGCAGTATATCTGCTATAGGGTGGCGGGGATGTGGTTAAGCTTTGGCAATAAAACTTGGAAGCTGATTGGTTTCTATACAGAAGTGCACTTGATTTTGCACTCTCACTCATAGCACAGTATTTACTAAAGTTAGAGAGTTTCCCATAAAATAAAAAGGACACAAAATGTGTATACACCATGAGCTAACACTTTTTCTGAGACTTCCATAAAGAAACAGTTAGTTACAAACTAAACAGAAACAAGCAACTGTTGAAAAAGTAAACACTTTAGTCAGGACATGTCATGTTATACACAACACAGCGTACAGAGTTCTTATGGTACTCTCTGGCAGGTAATGTCCATGTAATGTCTTACCCAAGCCACAGAGTTTAAGTGTCAGCTGGACCTCACCAGAGCACCTGATCATGGAGATGGGCAAGAATCCTTAGTGGTGTCAGGTTTACTTTGCTGCAAACTGGCACCATGTTGAAACCCTCAGGATTGCCCCACCAAAAGGTTGCTGAGTAAAAAAGTGCTTTAGTTGTGGAGACTGTCCATGATGTCATAGACAGGATAGTAGTTAGGTCCAATCAGAGGTCAAGGCAGGCAGCATAAAAGATAGCAGGTGGCAGGCAAAAGACCACTCCGGTCAAGCCCGGTTAACCACAAACAGGCAACTGACAGGTGAGTATTATATTTTTTTTTAGCTCTCAGGTAGATAGTGACAAGATACTACACCAGCCACTTCAGAGGTTGGAACTTAAATACCCTTACAGGACTCCGGGAAGACCTAGCAAGCATCCTTTGAGAAATTCTGTGTATTTAATGTGCTATGCAACACATAGTTTAGCAGTCAGAATAATGCAATGCACAACATACTGTACCGAGTGCAACAGTAAGGAGTCATAGATTGTAAGCTCCAAGGAGCAGGGCCCTCGAACCCCTCGTGTATTGTATTGTTACTGTACTGCCTCGTGTACTGTCTCTCTCATTATAATGTACAGCGCTGAGCAAACTGTTGGCGCTATATAAATACTGTATAATAATAATAGGGTAACTTATACTGCTGTTCAGTAGGAGGAAAAATGGCCCTGCATCATTTGTGGGGGAGGGGGGAGCTAGTGGTCAGTGGGGTAGGCAAAATGCAGGAAATCTGTGTTCCAGGGTTATGTACCAGGTAGGAATAATGGTAATATTGTGGGTTGTATGGCAACATTTTTATCTGATTATCAACATATAACAATAAAAAGAAGTTGCTGTGCAGAGGCCACAAACAGGTAAGCAGGGGTCAGATAATGGTGGTCATGGGCCAGAGAAAGCTGGACAGGAACCAGAGACAGCTGGGCAGGGGCCAGAGGTGGGAAGGGGCTAGAGGCAGGCAGAGGCAGAGAAAGGAAGGCAGGGGTCAGAGAAGGGTGAACAGGGGCCAGAGACAGTTGGGTAGCCATGACAGGGTCTGTGTTCCTGTGGAACATCAGTATAATGGTTCTGTGTATGGAAGATAACTCACAAAACATCCTGTACAGGTGGGAGGTCTCATTTTAATCCAGGAGCTTATAGTATGTATAATAAAATGATCTGCTGCCTTGTTTAGACATACAGCAAATGGGATAAAGCAGGTGATGTGGGACAAAGCAGAGGTACACAGGACTGCAGGTTTAAGGAGAAAATGTGGGACAGTTAAGCCCAATCCACAACTCTTGGGAGGTAAAATATGGCTGCAATGAGAGAAATAAGTAGGCTGCCATTACTAACCCAGCAAGGTCAGATTGAAATATAAATTCTTGACTTACATACTTTTTCCAAGTAAATGACTAAATGAGATTATCAAAGCCAAAAGGTCAGCAAAACAACCAGAGGATTACCATTTTCAAAAGAGGAGATAAGTAAAAGGAGTCTTTGAATTTTCCTAATCTCGGGTTTCCTTTAAGTTTCCTTTCTGCGTGATTTAGACTCAAGATTATGTATGGAGTTCTTTGGTACTCTTACTTCCAGTATTAAAATCCATCTACAGCCTCTAGTTTTTTTTTTGAGTGGTAAACTGACATTTTCTGTGCAAGCTGGCATGTTAAATGTCCTAAAATAATACTACCTCTTATCTTTTTGAATATAAAATGCAGCTGTGAAGTTGATTTCATTGCAATAGGAAGAGTGTTATCTATCAAAGGATGTGGATACCCAGTTTTACTGTCAGCATAAAACAGGTATTTACCGTATGATCAACTTAGCCAATTCTTATTAGCATGGGAAGCCTGCATCACATACGTGGTTTATAGTTTTATCATAGTTCTACTTTATCTGAAAAAGATTTACTATGTACTTATTGCCCTCTTCAACTCTCACTTCTGTACACCACCTACGAACCAAGGAATGTTTACATTTCTGCTATGGGTCTATTGATTCGGCAATAACTTTGTTATTTCTTAAGATAAAGTAATACATAAATTGTTTTTTAAAGACAAATAAGGCTTTCTGTTGGTGATGTAAGTAAAAGATAAGTGTCACTGTAGATCAGGAGTCTCCAAACTTTCTAAACAAAGGCTTTCAGGCTTTAGGGGGGGCGGACTGTGGCCATTGGGAGTAAACAATGCATCTTTGGCATTAGGGGAGGAATAGCGCCCTATTCATTGGTGTCAGAGGGAAGAATAGCGCCCCGTTGTTGGTATCAGTGGGAGGAATAGTGCAGCATGGTTTGTTTCAGTGAGTGGAATAGTGACTGTTGATGTCAGTAGCAGGAATTATGCCCCCTTGTTGGTAGAAGGGGGAGGAATAGTGTCTTGTATCACTGGAAGAAAAAGTGCCCCAAGGGCAGGATAAGGGCAAGCAAAGGGCCACATCTAGCCCCTAGGCCATAGTTTGGAGACCACTGCTGTAGATAATTAGAATATAGTGTATTGGTCCCATTAAAAATACCAGTAAAATCATGATTCTGGTACACAGCAAAGCTAGTAGTAGTCAGTTACATTCAGTTGGACCTATTCTATAATGTTGAAGATGTTTCATAGCTTCTCCAAGCCACTTCTTCAGTTCCAATGAGTGTCTGGAAGATACAGCAGCATTTATATCAATGCAAGTAACAAAAACATCTTCAATCACAATTGAATGTGTAGATGTTGATTGTCCAAGAGCAAGATGGGAGGAGTGAATATGTTGTGGAGCCACCCTATTCCAGTTACATAACCCCTTGGTGTCAGGAAGTCTGCCTAAGTGTTATTTCTTCAATTTTCATGGCTAAAGGTGTGAATTGTTGTCATATTGCTATGGTAGAGATGTTAAAATGGCATTATATGTGGAAAATAGGTGGCACTGAAGGATCCTACCTGTTCAGTGAGTGTTGCTTTAGTTTGACATACTAGATGGCCTTTTTCATGCTTCTTGCAAACCAGTATTTCTCTGTCAAAATTGTGCACCTTAGTGTGCACCTCCTCAAGGTAGAGGTTAGCTGTAATATGAGATACAGGTGATCCCGTAGCACAGCCATGTCTGAAGAAGCTATCTGTGTACATAAAATAGGTGGTGTTGAGAAAACGTTCCAGAATAGTATATACTTATTACAAGAGTTCTCAAGAGGTGTAAAAGAGACCACCTACATAAAATTGGAACAACCATTCCTGAACAGAAGTGAAGATCTTTAAGACATCTCTTTTCTACATAAAATGTTACTTTAACACCTGCACCACAGTGATTTGACAACATTGCATACCTTTAGCCATGTAAATTGAGGAATTAACATTTAGGCAGACTTCTTGAAACCAAGAAAGGGATAATTTAACTAGAACATGGTGGTTTCACTACTTTCACACCTCCCATCTTGTTTTTGGACAAGCAACATCTACACATTCCATGGTAACCTAATTAAGGGGTAACTGTGCTACCAGAATAGATAATAAAAATAATAATATAATATTATTTATAACAATAAATAATTGACGTACAAAGCCATTCATAACACTGCCCCAAACTACCTCACCGACCTGATACCCAAATACCACCCAACCCGTACTATTCGCTCCTCACAAGACCTCCTACTTTCTTGCTCCCTGGTCTCCTCCTCCCATGCCCAACTGCAGGACTTCTCCAGGACTTCCCCCATCCTCTGGAACTCACTACCCCAATCCATCAGACTGTCACCTACCCTCCTCACCTTTAGGCACACCCTGAAAACCCATCTCTTCAGGGAAGCCTACCCCACCCTCACCTTACAGCCGATCTCCACTCCTCCTACCACTCCATCCCCCACAGCCACTTCCTCCTGTACAACTATCCCCTCCCTCCTAGATTGTAAGCTCGAAAGAGCAGGGCCCTCAAACCTCTTGTATATTGTTTTGTTATTGTATTGAAACATGTACTGTCCCCCACTATATTGTACAGCACTAAGCAAACTTGTTGGAGCTATATAAACACTGTATAATAATAATAATAATAATAATAATAATAAATGAGTGCATGACACTCATTGGAACTGAAGAAGTGGCTTGGAGAAACTACTAAACACCTTCAACATTGCAGAACAAGCCTACCTTAATGTGACTAGCTATACCATGACCTGGATAAATTAGCACCTTCACAGACCAGAAGTATTGCAAATTGTTTTAAAAATAAAATACTTTTTTTAATTTCATACTTTTTAAAATGCGACACTGAAAAACAAACAAAATAAAAAAAATTGCATATTAATTGTTAGAAACATAGAAATAGTTAGAAAATTAGGAGGAGAGAAGAAGCAGTTAATTAGGACTAAGGGTTACCAAGGGGACATCATATACAGATCGAAGCTCAACCATTTATTGTGAAGATGAATGAAACAAAGAGATACAAAGTAACATTGTTACTTTTGCATCATCTCTATCTCATATTTCAGAAGTTCATTGTTTTGACAGCAGAAGTTATTACAGCAGTTCTATTGCTAGCAAGTGCAAGGTAGGGGAGCAACTAAGAAGCAGGGGAACAGGATGTTTCATACATGCCCTAAGTACTTTGATGGGGTGTTTTTGGATCCATGCAAGTACATCCAGTGTCTGCAAATAAAGATATTGTATTAATAAAACTCTAACTCCACTATCTTGTAATCAAACTACTGTCAAGACAATGCTCTTTTCTTGTTAGTATAACCCAATCTATTACTTTGTGTATGTTTGATCAAGTAATATACAGATGACCTAGTTAAATGGTCTCTCATATACATAGGAAGCATAAGCATAGGAAGTGCAATTCAATTGGGTTTATTAAATATAAATCTATTTGAAGTGATTTTACATTTACATTTTTTAAGTGATTAATTAAAAAAGATTCAAAGAGTTTTTACTGCTTATTCTTGATGCAGGTAAACAAACAGTGGCTAGAGAGCAATGCTGCTATATTAATTATCAGAAACGCAGGCCTTCTCTATTCCTGTCACTTTAACATATGGATTTCTAAGACAGAAGTGACATTGGGTTAACACAGCATGTATAACGATGTTGTATATTATTGTCTAACAAATCTCCTTTAGCGAAAAACAAAATATTCCGACATGTCCAGGGATTTGGAGATAGTGATGCTCATGGAAACATATTGGAAAATTAAAGCTTGACTTTGGCATTTCAATCCACATAAGATGAGCTTCCTTTGAAAGGAGATTTGTCAAATGAATTTCCAACCTACTATGATTGATTTCATCGTCCCAAACTTTTTCTGCTACTGTACATCAAGAATACGTGCCAGTGACAGAATCAATAATGTGACCCTTTTGAAGGGAGAACAGATTGTCTTTTAGTACATTGTAGGAGGTGATTTTATTTATTACTTTCCTTTCATCAAAAAAGGAACATGGGAATGGGTGTTAAAATAGACCTACTGTATGCTCAAAATTGAAAGTGGAACTAAACCCTTCTTTTAAAAACATTGCAGGTTGCAGGCAGGTTTTTATGGTAGAAGAAACTCTGTAAATTCCTTCTGCAAATATCAAATAACTTGACATGCAGCTCAGTGTACAATCTGAACATACATGAAAGTATTATCATCTCTGGCTGGCCAATCAAGATGACTGAAGACGCTGACCCTAGAAGACGACCATGCAAAGATGTCAGAGGTCTTTGCGGAGCAACAAAGCAAACTGCAGCCATCACAGTGTTTAATGAGTCCCTTTGGCAGGTAAGCTTACAAACATTTGCAACTGTGCCGTACATGTTTGCAAATTGTGGATAAAACCCTAGACACTACCAGATGAGTTAAATGTCGCTTTAATTTAATGCTAGGTTGCTGAGATAGCTAAATAAGCAGCAATAGAAGGGCATAAATATTGATCTTTTCTTGAGAAAATGCTGCTTCAGGGTCCCACCAGTGCTGATTAAAAACCTAGGTATGCTGACCTTTCTTAAGGGGAGGATCCATTTAGGGGGATCACCTAACCAAATACCTGGTTATTTGATTAGGTGACCAAGAACTAGAGGTTACATTGAGGCCTCATTTCTTTGAAAAGGTAAAGAAATGAAACCTTCTATTATTGTTTAAGTGTGTTCATTTCAACAAGACTAACATGACCTTAGGTCTGCTACCAAGGAAACATATAAATAAATATACAGGAATTGTGACTCAATGACCTTAAACACACTTGGAAACAAGTATTTATTTTCTCTGACTTTCTTTGGCAGAATATTTGTTACAGGTTCATGACTCAGAATCTAGACAATGGCAGGTAAATAGTACTTTGAGAAGCCTAGCCCTTCTTTCTCAAGACAGATGTATTTCAAATGTCTCCTTTCTTCCTGTTTATACTGTATCTATATACACTGTGTGTGTGTATATATATATATATATATATATATATATATATACACACACACACACACACACTTTTGGAAACAGGGTTTTTATTGCTTTCTGAAAGTAGTTGTGAACATACAATGTTATAGAAACTTTCTAATACAGTTATAACTAAGCAGGCACTGTAGCTGTTTTTGCTTGTTTCAAAAGTGAAAAGTTCTGTCTGCATCTCTTCTTCCTGGTAGTGGGGGCGGGGTTACAGGACACTGTGCAGACACACCATGTGCCTGTATTCTATGGTCTCAACAGCCTGAGGCAAGGATGAAATATGGCCACACTAGCACAGATCAGCTTCAGGGCTTTGCGTAGTCAGATGAGAAGAAAGTTGAGCGGAAGGATCAACCAGGTACTTCAATAGCAGAAATACATAAAAATGATAGGGACTATGATTTAGACACATATGTACACATAACTAAAAAAAAAAAGTTTTGCCTGAGGATTTTAAGTTACAAAGTCCACCCAAGACATGTTTATATATCTGCTTGCAGCCTCTTATAAGGTTTCTGAAAGGACTGCAGGCTTTTGTCATATGATTCTGTACTTTTAATAAATCAACAATGCACTATAGGTGAAGTTGTTTTACTTAAAAGACATTAACTTGCACTTTCACAAGCACAGATGTATGACTAGTCAAAGACCAGAACAATTTCATGGATTTAGCTATTTGGACATTACTGTGAAAAAAAAATGCTGGTTTACTTGTTTTCTTTAAATTAACAAGAAGAAAATGAAAACCATTTAGCAGGTATGATGTGCCTCCTTAATCAGTCAGAATACAAATGTGGTGTTAAAAAAATCAATAATTTTTAGTGATTTCTGGTGGAATTTAAAAGGAGAAGCTGCAGAATAGACATCAGTAATATTGCAATATTTTAGTGTGTGGATTCACACGGTTTACATTAATATAAAAAGACAAAAGTGCGCTTTGCATTCATACTCAGCACTTGTGAAGGGTGATTTATCCTGATTGGTTAGCACTGCTGGAGTTGAACCCACTATTGTGAAATGTCTTAAGCTTGTCCATCAAATAGCTTATTTCCACTCAACAAGAGAACATGCAAAGTATTATTGAATTGGTACCTAGCACCTGTGTGGTGTGAGAACAAAGACTTCAGAGCACTTTATTAGAGACCTCACCATGGACAGAAGCCAAATGTCCCACTATGTGGAGAAAAAAAAAAGAGATCAATTCTGCATCTCTTACTAGCAATGAAGATCTAGGGTCCTGATCTCCACATCATCTGTCTGATGAAGACTGTCTAATGGCAAAGCCTACATTTGAACAACTTAAATGCTTACATAAAAATGTTTAGCATGAATTCTGACTAATTGCTTTAGTGTAAGATTCTTTCATTCTGTATTGTATTATTCTAAAGTCTAGCTAAACAGAACTGAATAAACTAAGTACCAGAGCTGTTAATTGAATACCTAGCCTCTGCATCTGAATATGATTGGGTTGTATTCTTGAATTGCTGTGTTTTTTAAATATATTGTTCACCTTTCTTCTAACCTTAAACATATCACCTAAAATCTCAGACTAATGACTGCTAAAGGTATTGGTGGCAAATGCTGCCAGTCCCATGCCTAACACTGTATTTGATGGTAATTGGGTGTGAAGAGCAACTGTTCCTGGTTCTCCCAGCTCATCTATTGCAAAGCAAGACTGATAACATCTTAACCACCTTTTAGCGATGGGCAATAGTCCACAACCCTTTTTCACTTGTGTACCAGTTGGCAGCCCATTTCCATAAAGTGTAGACGTCAATGGGGGTGGGCAGGGGCGGACTGAAAACTCATGGGGCCCCCGGGCAATAGGGGATCATGGGGCCCCTGTGTTCTTGCCCAAACTCAAAAAAGCCTATGAAAAAGGTACCAGGGGCATTTCATGGGGCCCCCTACTGACCCCGGGCCCTCGGGCAGTTCCCAAGTTTCCAAATGGTCATTCCGCCCCTGGGGGTGGGACAGAGAGTTGAACAGGAGAAGAGTTAATGGTGGTGTGCAGTGACAAAATGTTGGGCATCACCAAATTGTGCTGGCATTGGGAGAGCATAAAGGGTTATGAGCCTACTCTGCTATGGGTCAAGAGTGTGTAACACATTGAGTGTAGGGAGGAGGAGTGTTGAACAGAGTGCAGGGGTCACAAGTAAGAAGAGTGAGAGAAACGGTTTAGTAGTAATTAACACATAGAGTGGTTATTTACTAAAAATGCGTGGTGAAAAATCTGGTGTATCTCTGCATAGAAACCAATCAGCTTCCAGTTTTTATTATCAAAGCTTAACTGAACAAGCTGAAGTTAGAATCTGGTGCAGCTGTGCATGGTAGCCATTCAGATTCTGAGTGTTTCAGTTATAGTAAATCTCCCCCAGAGCAAAGATGTCAATAGTAAATAAAGCTCAAATGACTCTAAAAATGCCTCCTACCAATACAACCCTTCCTCCTCCACGACAAAACCACTTCCAGCAAAAATTTCCCACTCCCTCTTTGAGCTGAAAAGTAAATGCATGTATGAGAGTACGAATGAAAGTATGAATGTGCATGTATGCATTCTGTGGATGGAGGAAGAGCAGCCAAATGACAGTATCACCACTGTCCATTCACAGAATGTGATGCACTGGGGGAGAGTAGTAATGTAAGGATTATGAATGGCAAATAGAGCAGAAGGAAGAAGGCAAGCTGCACAGCATAGCAATAGCAGTGGCTGCTGTTAAATCTCACAATGCCAGATGAAATCCGCTCAGGACAAAATGTGGAGACTATAAAAGAAGCATATTAAAGAAGATTTTTTTTACCAGAAAGGTGTAGCCTGCAGATAATGAGATACACACCATTACACATAACTAATATGTTTGGTGCTGTATCCCCCAAAAAAAGCTTTAATGCATGTCTTATGCCTCCAACCTATCCCTTATCTCCATATTTCACCGCCTCACAAACACAGTGAAAACTACCCCTAGAGTCCTATCTATAATAACAAAATAGGTCATTTTTAGGTATGTTACATTAATGGAGAAACACAACAAACATATAGTGAAGTGTTCTCACATTTGACTGCAAAGGTGGAAATATACTTAAAGTAATTATAAAATAACAAACATATACTTACAGGCTCTATGCAATGGTTTTGCACACAGCAGCCACAAACCTCTTCTGGGGTCCCCCACCGATGCTTAGGCCCTTCTCCCCTACAGAGTGCCCCCATAGCAAGCTGCTTGCTATAGGGGAAGGCAGCTCTGCGTGTCCATAAGACACAGAGCACAGCTCATCCCTGCCCCCCACTTCCTCCTCACTGGCTGTGATTGAAAGCAGCAGGAGCCAATGACTCCCACTGCTGTGTCTGAAACAATGAAGAAGGAGAAAGCTTTTGCTCTTGTGAACATCACTGGATCAAGATTGGGCTCAAGTAAATATACGGGAGGCTGGGGGGTAGCTGCTTGCAGATTATTTTTTTACATGAATGCATTCAGGTAAAAAAAAAAATCTTTCTGCCTTTAGAACCACTTTAAAACTTCCTTAACTTTTCACACTTACACTAACCTAACCGCTAGCCCAATTCCCATCACTAAATTAAGCCCTCTAGCAACTATGTTCCTCTACGATAGTGCTGGGACTTATCATCCCCAACCAGTGGATAGGCTGTCAAAGAATCAAGACCATTGACCAGCCACAGAAGTGCAATACCTAGGCATGATAATCCTGAAGTAGGTTGTGGAAATCATTTAAACAATGTTGCCAAAAATATAGAACAATTAATCAGCCACAGAATAGCACAAAATAAAATGAATGGACAAAGCTGTGATTTATGTGTGCACTGGATCAGGATGCACTAAACTGCTGATAGAATGTGATGGGAACTTCATACTCACATAAAAAAAATATGATTTACTCTATTACCCATAGAAAGAAATCACCTTTAGTAACCTTTATGTGTGGCTATATACAGCTGACACTATAGATATTGATTGCTGTTGCTCTGATTTTCCCTTGAAAATTGGATGCTGGGCTTAGGTGATACGGTTGTGGTTATGAATATGTATGATTGTAGGGATGTTCTGAATCCATTATGGAAGTCTGGCTGGTATACAATACTGCTAAAAGGAAATAGGCATTGTAATTAAGGCTGGCAAACAGATTAAAGCACAACTGAACTTTCAGTTTAACTTGGCAAACTACATGGTATGATAGGTGTATCAAAACAAAGTATGTGCAAAGATTTACAGTTTATTTTCTTTACAAAGAAGCCACAGTCTAATTGGAAAAGCTTGACCCCAGCTAGCAAGCTGCAGAGAAGGACCCTTACTCTCTTAATGAAAGCAGTGGTCTTCCTGAAAAGGTGCAACATATGGGTCATACATGGGCCACGTTTACGTGCACAGGGATGCACAGGTGTTCCATGCATCCCCATGTAGGCAGTCCCATTGATGTAAACTGAGGCGCAGTGGCTGCACGGACTCAGCCACTGCTCCCTATGTGACATCTGTGCTGGTGCATGGCCCCAAATATATCCTGATAAATGTGGCTAAACACACCCCAGCACTAGCATACAGTTATGCACACTCCATGTGAAGGAGGCCTAAGAGTTCTCCAATCAGCAAGCTCATCCTCCATGCTAAATGAAGAACTATAGTTCTGACTTATGTAGCAGGCTCTGTAACATGGTGACCAGGCTTCTATACCCAGACTGCCTTCTATAGAAAACAAACTTTTAGTGTTTGCACACCTTTTGTATTAATGCACCTGGAGTATATTTAGTGTATCTAAATTGTTTAGTTGGGCTTTAAATACATACGCAAAGAAATATGTGTTGACTCTTAACCTAGACAGTCAGTTCCAGTTTCAGCTCTCAACTATTAGAAGTCAAAATCATTTCTACTTTATTTTCAGTTACTGTATATTCTCAGAATAATTGCAAACAATTTGTCTGAGCTGCTGACAGGGAACTGAAATGCTACACTTTTATACATGTTAAAGCTCAAGTTAATTTAATTTATATTTTGCTTTCCCTGTTTCTTTCCTCCACCATCAACAGGCTAATACATTTGTTTAATGGAACCTTTCTATTCCAAAATTACATACTTTATTTTAGATCCAGTGATGCATCTCTGTGTTTCACTATGCAATGCAGGCAGATCATGGCTGATGGGAGGGGCTGGCAGGGTGCTGTACATAGCTTCCTGAAAACATCACAGCATCCTGCCTCAGTACTCCTCTCAAGTGTCCTCAACCCTCATGTAAGCAATAATCTGTGTCTTGGGAAGAATTATGAAAATATTAAAATGTCTTGATAGGTGGATGACAGTCTCAGACAGGCTGGCATACTCACATAGGCTGCATTTTCAATGCAGAATGCTCCAGAAAACTCTTACATGTAATGCAGAGCCTCCATGCTTAAAAACTGAAATACAACGAATGAATGGAATGGGCCAGTAAGACTGGTGAAAGAGTGACGTGTTGATGCTGGACCAGCCAAGAGGTGAGAAGGGCTCTGTCTGACTTGCTGTAACTTCCAATGCACACTTGGAAAGCTTACAGTGTATTGCGAATTGCACAACTGTGAAGACAAGGATGGAGTTCAGATTTAAGATTAAAGCAATTTAGAAGACAAGCTATGTGTGCTGAGTGAGATAAAATGTAAATAGTACTTTCTGACTAACATATGTCTTAGGGATAGCATACTGCTTAATGTTACAAAACATAATGTGAACTTGTACCGAATTCTAAATTATGAAAAGTAAAAACCCCGGACAACACAATATACTTGCTATTACCTTTATTAACCAGAAAATCCTCTCTCTGCCTCCCTCATTTTCTGAGTAATAAAGGTAACACTAATTTTGTGGTCTCTGCCTTTTTACTTTTAAATTGACCTAAAGTCTAAAGTAGGGGCATTCCCCGAAATATGTTGTCACAGCGACGGGCACAACAGACACTTTCCCAAGGGGTGGCCAGTCCATTGGCTTGTTTCCCACACTGCGAAGCACAGCTTCTTCCGCCAATACTGTGACATCACTTCAGATCCCACAGGCCCGTCACTTCTAGTCCTCAGCCACACCATCTCCGAAACCCCAGCGGCCACCAAATCCACAAACATCCATCTTCCTCTAGGGGGTCACCCAGACTATATGGCAGTCCATCACCTAGATCCAAGAGTTTGAGTCATTCCCTCCCCTTGTGTGAGTGAAGCCTCATCATCTCTGCATCAAGTCAATGTAAGCTGCCTTTACTGAGAACCCCATTACAGACATTTTACCTGTTTCATGTTCAATAAATGTATATGATTTTTAATTACACAGATGTCTGCCTAGGATCTGCTTTTGGGTTCCTATTAAACTGGTAATGAACTATCTAGCATTGTATGCACTCTAGCCCCGTTATGCATAGCAATCTGTCATGTTGTTCTCATGAGTTCTATGAGCTAACCTTACTGTAGTAATGTTTTATTTGCCTAATTGTACTCCTCACCTGGGCACCCAATTCTAGATTTGTGTCATAATAAGTTTAGCATATACTGTATATCAGATTTTGATTGTTTATCATTTTACAATTAGGTTATAGCTTACCAAAATGTATGTAATCGTACTAAACCATGTATTTTGTTCCGTGAGATTTACACATTTTATGGCTGTGGTAGATGCTGGTTCACTGACCATGTAAAATCCTGTTTTGTATTGTCAGAATTATCACTACATTACTGCTAAAATTTAAAAAATACAGATTAGTCCTACCTAACTTATTCCATGGATCCACTTCTTATAACTGAGAGTAAAGGAGAAATCAGGGTGCTACTATCAAAGGTGAGATAGCAAATGTTCATGTTTGTTATGAGACCAGGGGCGGACTGACAACTCATGGGGCCCCTGGGCAATAGGGGATCATGGGGCCCCTGTGTCCTTGCCCAAACTCAAAAAAGCCTATGAAAAAGGTACCAGGGGCATCTCATGGGGCCCCCTACTGACCCCGGACCCTCAGGCAGTGCCGAGTTTCCAAATGGTCAGTCCGCCCCTGTATGAGACACTCATGCTTCCAGTATGTATTTAATGCAATAATGTACTAGGCAGAGGGGGAAGTTCAATAGAGCTGGTGTGCCACTTTTCTGGCAATAATCCTTCTTGTTAATGTATTGCACCAAATTCAAAATTCATATTCATTGAATGTGGTAAATCCAAAATAAAATACTGACAGTGAATATCTTAAGAAAGTGGAGCTAATTAAGACCAGCTCTCTTTTGGTGTACAGAAAGAAACTAGTGCAGACACATTTTGCAAAAGTATCTCTTGTTCATTCTAAAAGTGGTGCAGCATGCACCAAATTCAAGTACAAGTTCTAAACAGATGCAGGAATTTGAAGCATGGCACACCACTTTTAGAACACGAGAGTCACTTTCGCAAAATCTGTGTGCACCAGTCTTTATCAATTCCAGCAAGAGTGTTTAGGACAATGAAATAACCACTGAGACAACAGTTAGTTGCTCTAATACTTCTGTTTTTATACGTAATAATAATAGTAAAAGCACAACCACTAAGAACTCTCATTTTATAATTTAAACTAACTTTATTAATAAGTGTTTGTGTGGTCACTTCCTTGCTATCCATTGCATTAATACTGAAACATCCTTAAGTAAAGATGAACTGCAAAATAGCAAATAATCATAATGACAGTAATTATATTCTCTCTTGTTTCCCTTAAAAACACTAAAAATGACAGAAAACCACTACTTAAGCCATTTCATTTGGAGAGTTATTTTTATAAAAAGGGAAATTCCATACTCACATACATTTATATAATATGCAGCTACCACCAGACATCATCCCTATTGAAAAGTCCCTTTATTCACTAGCAAAGTACTATCTGCTGTATGCACAGGTTATTTCATACAATATAGAAGTTCTCAGAAATCTGCTGCATGCCTATATAGCCAACATCTTAAAAACATTTTGCCATTCATTCAAAATATATGTTACATAGAAATAAAAATGTATGGAATGCGTTCTATTCTCAATGGGTGTTCCAGTTATCGCTGTTAGCATTAAAGCCTCATGACATGGCTTTTATACAGTATAATAATACCAAGAGTTATATGAAATGTACCAATATTAGAAAGTACTTTAAAATGACTTCTAATCAGAGCCAGTTAAATACGTGTGTAACTAAGGATTTAGTACCTTGGAATTAAACAGAATTCTGAGAAATAAGAAAAAATATTTTCATATTAGCAAGTAGCAGTGTGTTATTAATAAAAGTGGACGGAGTGCAACAATGGGGCTCAAGATAGGCTATGGGTTACAATGTGTAATTTTTAGGGATTTTGAAGTCTCTCTCTTGTTTATGGAAACCCCGGTACTGACTATTAGAATGAATAGTCATAAAAATTTAATACGTTCTACAGTTACTTAGTAAACCGTTTGTGCTGAGGATGTCACACAGCTCATTGAATACATTCTTACACACAACTACCATATTTTTCGCTCCATGAGACGCACCTAGGTTTTAGAGGAGAAAAACAAGAAAAAAAATATTCTGAACCAATGGACTGCAGACACAGTACAGGCGATGACCAGAGACTTCGGACACAGTACAGGGGATGACCAGAGACTGCGGACATAGTACAGGAGATGACCAGAGACTGCGGACACAATACAGGGGATGACCAGAGACTGCGGACACAGTACAGGGGATGACCAGAGACAGCGGACACGTTACAGGTGATGACCAGAGACTGCGGACACAGTACAGGGGATGACCAGAGACAGCGGACACAGTACAGGGGATGACCAGAGACAGCGGACACAGTACAGGGGATGACCAGAGACTGCAGACACAGTACAGGGAATGACCAGAGACTGTGGACATAGTACAGATGACCAGAGACTGCAGACAGTGCAGGGGATGACCAGAGACTGCAGACAGTAAAGGAGATTACCAGAGACTGCGGACCTTTGGGGAGGGAGGGGGAATGGGGACCTTAATTTGACAGGTACCCGCTCCCACTTCCGCGGAGTTGTCCTTCCTTCTTCCCGCGGCGGCTCCTGTGACACCCGGGTACCCACTGTGCATGCGCGAGAAGTGCTGCGCTTTGTGAACGGCCCGGAGCCTTCTGGCACCTGTCATGTGTCCCAGAAGACGCTGGACCATTCACAAAGCGCAGCGCTTCTCGTGCCTGCGCAGTGGGCACCCGGCTGTCTCAGAAGCTGCCGCGGGAAGGCTGGAGCGAGGAACAGGTAAGGTCCTGCAGGACAGAAGAGCTGAGCGGCTCGCCCGATATTCTGACATGGTGGCGGCAGAAATACCGGACCGGACGCTTTACATTCGCTCCATAAGACGCATTTTATGGAGCGAAAAATACGGTACTTTCAATAATGACTTCTATCTTCAATGTATGGGACTGCTATGGGAAGTAAAATGGCACCCCAATATGCATTTATGGCTGACCTGCAGGAAAAATCCCTGAACAGCAAGCAACAAAAGCCATACAGATACTATCGCTATCGATGATATTTTCATCATATTGACAGAAGGAGAAGAAAATCTACAACAATTTTACTCATTGATCAACAAATTTCACCCATCAATCAACACACACTTCAACTTCCTGGACACTACAGTACACATTAGAGATGACAAGCTGCACACCTAAATATACAGGAAACCCACTGACAGATGTAACTATCTCAATAGTTCCAGTTTTCACCCCCAGCACACTAAACCGGTTATAATACATAGCAAGGCCATCAGATGCCACCTAATATGTTCCCGGAAGACAGAGATAAACATCTCAGAACACTAGCAGACTCCTTCCATAGGAAGGGTTACAAGGACAAAACCATCAACACTGGCATAAACACAGCCTTGAAAACCCAAAGAGAAAATCTACTCCAATACAAAGACAAAATAAACAACAGTGTACCTCTAGTAACCTCATATAATCCAGCACTAGAAAGGATAAGAAAGATAATCAAAGACTTACAATCCATCATAATAGAGTATAAAACTCTAAAAGAAATAATCCAGCAACCCCCAATAATGCTTTTCAGACAACCACCCAACCTTAGACATAATGGAAGTAAGCCCTGCAATAAAAAATGTTGCAAACTGTGCAACCAAATCAGTCTATCTAAAAGTGTCTTTTAGATGCAATAAATGTAGCAAAGGATCTTACGTTGGTGAAACAGGACAGAAGTTACAAACAAGGAGGAACTTGCACAGGCACACCATCAAGGAGCATAAGGAGGATCGTTTCTGCACACCTGTGGGACACCATTTCACACAACCGGATCACACTGTGGAAGATCTCAATGTGTTAGTTCTCAAAAGGAATTTCAAAACTATTCAGGAAAGAAATGATCGTTCTATTTGACACAAAAGATAATGGCCTAAATTTAAACCTAGGTTTTTTATATCACTATCCAACAGTTTTACAACCCCCTCTGTGACTGCCCCCCCCCCTCCCCCAGTCTATAGCACTTTCTCTGTCTCATCTTATCAACTATGCTAGTTTAAGTACTATTGCTGTGTACATACGTTTGTTTGCTTTTTCTCAAAGATTGTCTTATTTTAACATTCTGTTCCAACTTTGTGTATTAGTACTGCTTGAACCTTGAAGAAGGGGGTAAACCCTGAAAGCTTCTCCTGAAAAATTGTATGTTAGTGCAAATAAAAAAATAAGTATCACGAACAGTACTCAATTGTTTCTTCAAATTGTTCGTGCAAATTTTGATCTATCTAAGCTCATCTAGAAAGTTGATATATTTTAGTTTGCAAGACTAAGGGTGACAGAATGGATGGGATTTGAAAACAAAGTGATCTGACCATGAAACATGGGAAGAAAATAAAGAGAGAGAGATGGAGTAGGGGCAGACAGTAGATGATAATGGACAAGGTGAAGAGAGAGGATCTGGAAAAACCTTACCATTTACAGAAGATGGAAGGGATGTGCATGATCTGATCAAGGACCAAAGGCTAAATAGGCACCATGGGACTAAATATGGTTGAGGGACAGATGGGAAGATGATTGTGGCTAGTAGAGAGAGATATAAAGTGCAAAACTGATCCAAGCCACAGGAGAGAGGAGGCAGAACAAGAATTGATTTTTGCTGAGGTGTGGAAAGAGAAATGGCAGTTCATTATGTTTCATTGTGAACAAATACAAAAAAATGACTGGTCATGGGCTAAAAAAGTGAATAGAGGTCAACAGGGAGCAGACTATAAACTGGAGGGAGAGGTCATGTAGGAACCATTATTTCTTGAGGTACATACTCTTTCTCCTGATGTGGGTGAAAATATGGTGTAGATTTTACACCTGCTATGGCACATTTCGGACAGGTGGTGGGGCCTTTTGACAGGTGTGCAGCTTAGCACATTATAATTATTAGACTGAATTTAATGTCTCCTTTGGAGTACTCTATGGTAGCCCAGGGGAGGTATTCAGAGACAAAGTACTATACAAATGACAGATTTATGGAGAATGGGGCATACAGAATGTCAGAGACACTTCAAACAAAACTGGTAATATGGCAGCAGCCACATGGCTTAGATTTGAGATACTGTACACAGCACAAGGGATGCAAAACTGTGTAGTGCTGAATATAACAGATGGCAATGATTAAAATGGACAGCAGTGGGAACAGCTGCAGACATGCTCTTGTTTAAGTGCAGACAGTTTGGTGGATATCCAAGAGAAGCTACCACAGACAGTCAAGGGGGAATCTTTCAAATAATGTAGTGCAGATATTTGAGAGAAACCTGCCACACAATGTAGTATAGATAGTCATGGGAGAGCTGCAAGAAAATTGAGTGTTGCCATAGTTAGAACCTGGCAACAAAACTCCACAAGGCATCATATTAGAGATTAAATGCATGTGCTTTTGTTGTATTCATTTCTAGTGGCTGAACCCCAACTGGTCAGACATGGTCACTCAAAATCTCACCTCTGCTCAATGCATGAACATGCATAGGAAACACTGGCAAAATCAGTGAAAAGAGAGTGTTTCAATCCTTTTAAATATATATTTTACATGGAAAGAAGGATTGCACAACATTCTGCCACAGTCTTGCTGCATCCCCCCAGTGGCATCAACCAGATATTAGCATTTTCACACTTGACCTCTAATGTCTACTTGTTGTTAAACTCAGAGTGCAGTGGAAAACGGGTACTTCCCCTATCCTTGTGAGCAAGCCAGTGGTGGTGAAACGCATCAAGGAAGGTGTTATCAGGTGGAGACATCAATGTATGCAGTTTTTTCTTCCTTTGTTGACAATAAAATACAGAAAGAGGAGCTAAGTTTTGGAGTATGACTTATATTTCTTATACTTTTGTCTGAGAGGATATGAGCTGCGATAGCCAGCACCTGGGTCATCCATGTAGGATGAAGGCAGCAAGTCTGGAGCAGAGCCATGGGTTTGGGAATGTTTCTAGTAAGGTCTTTTGCAATATACATATACTTGATACTAATCCTACCTGCAATACTGTTTGCAATCATTCTGTATGTTCCTTTGTTTATTTGAATGGGCTTTTGTTAGGTGATTCTTTCACAATGCAAAAAAACATACAAGTAGATTATCTAGCTTTTACCCAAACTGGCTCTAGAGTGTGTATCAATATGTCTATGGTTATAGTGACCATTGTTAAAGTGGAACTAAAGATAAAACCTATTTAAAAAAATGCTAACAGCCAGGCTCTCTATTGCAGAAAAAGCATGCAATGCTTAGCTGCCTGCTCGAAATCCCCTGTAGAATGTATGCATGCGTAGCTCAGTTTACATTCTAGTATACTCCCTGTGTGCTGGGATGGATGCGCTGTCATCCCATGCCATCCAATAAAGGTTGAAGACCGGCACCCAGAATAAGCCAGGGAAAGGATGATGGTGCCAGGGATGGACCTTGCAGGCACTGGACCATTGAAACAAAGGTACGTAATTTTGCCTTTCGTTGTGCTTTAATGCTCTGTTATTGTAGTAGAGTATTGTACAGTGTTAGCCATGTAAGGCAGAATTTGGAAATATTTAGTATTCAAGCTGTATGCAAGTACAATTATGCTCTATGAATGTATTATACATCATTGAGATTTAGTTTTTTTAAATGTAAACAACAACATAAGGGTCCCTCTGTTGGTTTCACAGCAAGCCTTGCTATGTTATTTTGCCTCTGAGCCCCACTAATAGGATGTTTGAGCACAGATACTGCAGCTTTGAGGATTTATCTGCTTAGAGCTGTACAGCGTTTTCCTGCATCCTGACCTGTCATTACTTTGGGTAGAATGAAGAGGCTTTCTACCTAGTAGCCCAAAGGCAAAAGACAAGAGGATCCAAGCAGTGCAAGAGCTTTATCTGTATTTTCTGGGAGAAAAGTGTATTCTTTTTACTTTTTTGCTGAAAAATAAAACAACCCCATGCAATAACAAACAATAGCATATCTCTAGTTTGTGTTTTTCAGAAAAGAGAAGCTGTGCTAATTCATTAAAGACAATTCAGATAATATACAGAATACTAATGAAGATGACATCTCTGCCATTCTTCTAAATACTGCTGTTTATTTCCATAACTTTATCACTTGCCATGGATTGTAATTACTGGAAGAATATAAATGAAGCACACTTACCTTGAGATGTCTGAGTATCTATAAATTTTTTTATCAAAGCATCAGTAGTTTGAGTGTATAGGCTGAGAGCATATTTCAGAGACTGGAGGTCTGGGCTCTTCTCCAAGAAATTCTTTTTCAGGCCGCTTCCCCCGGCGTGAAAGTATTGCTATAGTAAAAACAGACATTAGGAAAGGAGAAATTCATAAAGAATAGTAACTATGCTTCTATGCTGTAATCCTACAAAATAAAAAGGCTGAATGCTTTATGAGTCTGATTATGAGTACAGCAACAACCATAGCAAACTACACCCCTGTGTCCTGCGGCAATGATGGCTCCTTGTAAAAAAGACCCCTAACTTACTTGTAAGTCTTATCGTTTTGTCTAAAGCTGCTGTAGGGAGGTTAGGTTGTAAAGTTTTGGTCTCACTTACTTTAATGTGAAGAGGTGTTGAATGACAGCAGAGTCTATCACACTTACCTCTAAAGACAGGCTAACTTCTGAGGTACACAAAAAACAAACTGACCAAAGCGTGGGCATAGGTGTTTACTAATGGTGACTAAGGCATCATAAAAAATAAACTTAAATACTAAGTATCATAAAACAACATTTCTATTGCTTACTCTTGAGTAAAACTCCGGCATGGATTCAAGCATCTTACATTGTTAGTTCAAAACATAGCAAACATGAATAGACAAAACAGACTAGACACACATATAGTTAAAATAACTACATCCGGACGCATGTAGATTCACACATGAGTAGCTTACCGCATCAACTTGCTGCTTAAGTGGACTACAATAGCTTTCAAGGTAGCTCTCTGGTGTGAATCAGGGATCCCTGGGGGCCCAATGGTCAAAAAAGCTGTTGTGCACAAAACTGGCCCCAAACTTGTCAGGGCTTAGGAAAATAGGCTCAAAGGGATGGCCGGGCCCTGTAAGGGTCAGTATGGCAGTCTGTGTGGAGAAATTCAATAAATGATTGTGTCCTGTATAATATTAGGGTGGTCAGTTCATCACACAAATCTCCATATGGAGTATTGTAGGAAATGGAGGCCACTGTAATTCTGTATGGTATAAGTCCCATGTATAAAGTTTATGCAGCATAAAAAAACATACATTTGGCAATGGACTTAATGAGAAATGGCTATAAGTGGACAGCGTTATTTAAAAAAATTATGTGAGTATTTGAGAACACAAGACCATTTTAGTTCCAGCTTTCTTGTGTGATACTGTGTGTTCTTGTGTCCACAAGGCATTCAGCGTTTGCCACGTTAGAGCGGCATATACATTACCACTCTTCCGCTTGTCCACAGCCGTTTTCACTTGTTCAGAAAGTCCAAACCAATCCCCATAGGAGGATAACTGCTGCTACTTATGACACTGTACAGGCCAAGTATTTCTCCATACGCCTGCCTTTGCTCTGGAACACTATTGCACTAACTCTACAGGGTTCCCTGATGGACGAACCGGCTCCCTGTGATGTGACGTATGACAACGCGTTTCACTAGAAAGCAGCATAGCTTCATCTGGACGTTGGGGTGGTATTTAGGTGATCCCTTATAACTATGTTGTCTCTACCTAGAGACCACCCACAATTCATTAAAGGGACAAAGTCATATTTGCTATTCAAATAGTTATAGAAATCATGTTACACAACTTAGTACTTTATATCTAGGCGCATCAGGAAGCAATTTTTTTCCCTGCAGGAGAAAATTTTATCATGCTTTGCTGGGTTTTTTGCCTTCCTCTGGATCAGCTGTGGGTATAGGATTATAACTTAACAGGATGGACTTTTGTCTTTTTTCAGCCAGACTAACTATGTAACTAGTAACCACCTATGCCCACACTTTGGGCAGTTTGTTTTTTGTGTTCAAGTTTTTTGGGTTACAGTGACAGTGCTTAACTTGAAGTGGAAGTGTGCTGGTATACATTTGTATATACCTTTATTTACCTCAAACGTTATCTTTGGAATAACTTCCGAGGTATTTTTGTTGTGACATATAAATAACATTTTTGATATTCAATATTTTATGGTTATCTTTCATACACAAACTTGTATATTATTTCTATAGTAACAGTATAACTGCATAGTTAACTTTTAATTTAACTGCATAGTTAAAGCAGTATTAATCAAAAATGTATTATACTGCAGCTTGCCAATCCTTAGATGTGGTTGCTGCATTTTTTAAAAAAGCTTTTTTCTTATATTTTCACCTAGTGATTAAGGCAGAGAGTCTGTTATCTTTTTCATCTTTTGTCTGTTTTCATCTTTCTTTAACAGATCCAGTTGTCCAGCAAAACTGGCGTTAGTTGGTTGAGAAAAACCACTGACAACCAAACTGACAGGGGTGCTTACAAAGATCAGCCCTAATTTATGTAAAAACCTTTATCCCAAAAATAAAAAAAAAATGTTGCTGTACCTGCTTAAAAGAGAAGTATGGCCAAAGCTTTATTGGCCATATTTCTCCTTTGGGTCGCAGGAGTGCACTTTATTGTTGGGATACATCCAGAGACTGGAGTGGCTAGGTGACATCTAACAGCAGCAGGCTTTAACCTGCTGCTGACTGATTTTGGGTCACAGGAGTGCACAAATATGTCAGGATCCACCTAGATGCGTGATCACCAACTCGCTCAGCATCTTAGCATGCCACTGAGAGCCTGAACGAGCCTCTCCACCCCCTCTCCTGCCTGGCACTCCAGTGAGCGGTGGAGAGGCAGAGCACAAAGCAGTGACTGACGGTCACCACTTTGAGCGCACAGCAGCCCGAGAACAGAGCGATCAACAGTCATGTGATCACATTGCAGTAACATGATGTAACACACCAAACACAGTCTGATTTGTTTCTGCACCATTCATTTTTATTTACATCCCAACACACACACACAAAAAAAAAATACAACTGGAGATATATCGTCTGCTTTGGAGCCCACTCAAAATTAAAAGACTGCAAACTTAGCATACTGCAATGCACAATAAAGCACAATAAATGCTTTACAACAATGTAAAATGGTGTGATTGGGCTGGTAAGTGCACAATTGATATACATACTTGTTCAAAGTGTATTTCCACTTGCGCAGTAACATTTGAAAAAAATAATTCACACAATATACCCCCAAAAAATTCTTACCTTTTAGATGTTTATTAAGAAAAGGTGTCAGTCAATGTTAAGCAATTTCCAGTTAAAAGATTAAGACAGACTGAGCTTTACCTCATTACCATACAATGAAGAAGTCCAGCTTCTAATCTTTAACCCTTTTTTAGGGCTGACATTGTTTAAATATAGTTTACAACTGATGAGATCTGCCAGCACAGTAACAACAGGGTTAATTATGGCAAACACAGTTCCCCAGCCCTCATAAATAAAGAAAACCAAGCAGGATTTTTCAGTGTTATCAGAAAAAAAGCTTCTAAAATGAAAAGCAATTTTTTTTTCTTCTTGGTTATGTTATGTGAATGAGAAAACGTCACAAATATTAAGTAGGTGCTATCCCAATTTAGCTGCAAACGTGGAAATACACTTTAATGATTTGTAATATTTCATTTTGCACACATCTGCCATTCTGCAAAGCCAGGAAGATTCAATTACTAGTTCCTGAGTTACTGGACAAAGCTAGAGATACTGATTTATTGTCTAGGAAACAAGTTGGAGGCACAGATGAAATACAGGATGCTAGATTCCTGAAACTTGAAAAAAGTATGCTACCCACCTGGCTGTACAGTATGGAAAATGTGTGTAAATCACAAGATTAGCTGTACAGAATCACAAACCCTTTGGTAGGTAAACTGGAAAAATTGTATATAGTTAAAAAATGTAACTAGCTGTTTGCTTAAAATGGAGCTTCACCCAAAAGAGGAAGTTCCACTTTCAGGACTGCTCCCCATTAAGGATTGGCACCTTTGGGGAGGGGGGGAGCGGGTACCCGAATTTGACAGGTACCCGCTCCCACTTCCGGTCTGATCGCCTAGGCGATTGGAAACGGAAGGTGTACTCTCTCCCTCCCTGTAGTCTTTTGGAACATGTGACAGGTCCCAGAAGACTACAGGACGATTCATGAAGCGCAGCGCTACTCGCGCATGCACAGTGGTACCCGGCTGTGAAGCCACAAGCTATCACATAGCCCATAGTGCCCATAGTGAAGATGCCGTATTCCTGGAATACAGGACATCCGGTGAAACGAGCTGTGGGGGACACACCATGGGACCGAGGGAAGGTAAGTGGCTGTTTTTTAAAAGTTTAAAAGTGCAGTTTTTGTAGCTGCTGACTTTTATTTTTTGACAGGGTGAGTGGAACTCCACTTTAAAGTTCTGCTTGAAACCTGGAACACTATGATACATTAGGGCCTACGTGACATTTAATTGGCATCGACAGGACTGTTTTATTTATATACAATCATATGCATTACAATTTAATTTGTCAAGTGACATTTAAATAATAAAATACGACAAGTCAGAATGCTAATTATTGAGAGCAAAATGCTTTGGAGAATATAATATTAGTCTTGATTTAACTAAAAAGATAATTATGGAAGCCCAGGAGAGATTTGACAGTTCTATACTAAAGTTCATTCGATTTTTTTTTTTAGGTCATTTTGTTTCAAAGTGCAAACTTGGTTTGACTTTCCAGCTATACTTCCATTTGCTCACATTTGTAGCAAAGTGTGTTCAATTGGCAGCACTGCCTTCAAGAAGCAGATTAATTAAAACATGATTTGCATTCAGACTTTAATTTCTCAGTTGATTTCATTTTCACACAACATTGTTTATCGTTTGTTCTGCATGCCGCTCACTTAAAGGAGCCCTGACTGTAACATGCAGTTATTGAGAGGAACAGTTACATACTAGAGAGCAAGCAATGTAAAATAAATATTTTTACACTGTGATTTAAATTGTAAATAATAGAATAATATGTAAATGTAAATAAAGTGTGTGTCTGGGCAATATAGAACATACACATTCACCATCTTTTGTCTCTTTACGCCTGAGTTCACACTGATGCGGTGCGGAATTTGCAGCATTTTCTGTGCGAATTCCGCACCGCATCACTATCGTACCCAGTTAATGTGAACCGCTGCAGGTGTGTATGTTAAGTTAACAACACCCCGAAATCAAACAGCAAAATGCAGTGCGATGTGCAGAATCAAATCGCATAGGTGTGAATAACCATGCAATCCGATTCTAGTGAGGACTAAAAAAAGGGTCCTGAACCTTTTTGGTGCAGATGCGGTGTGATTTGAACCATACAAAATGGCTCCAATCGCACCCCACACAATTCACATGTGATTTGCACAGGAATGCGGTGCGCAGGGGCGGACTGACAACTCATGGGGCCCCCTGGCAACAGGGGATCATGGGGTCCCTGTGTCCTTGCCCAAACTTAAACAAGCCTATGAAAAAGGTACCAGGGGCATCTCAAGGGGCCCCTACTGACCCCGGGCCCTCAGGCAGTGCCCGAGTTTCCAAATGGTCAGTCCGCCCCTGGCGGTGCGAATCACATGCGATATAGCGCACAAGTGTGAACTCAGCCTAAAAATGCTGCAGGTACAGAAAAACACCTATTCATTTTGCTAAAATTCTAGTTCTTAAAGGATACATTCACCTTTTGAAAACAAAAAATAATAAATGCATTTTTTTACCTGCAAAAAAAAATGTGCAGTTATTAATTTTTTCTAAGGTACCTTCAAAGCATTGCGCCCATTACCAGCAGATCGCAGGTGCAATGTCAGGCTCCTGCAGACTCTCAGGATAGTTTTCTGCCCATACCTCCAATATGTACAGGCAGTTCCTTGAGAGCACGAAGATCAATGAACTACGAAAGTGCTCACCAGCGCCCTTGCAGTTCATTGAGAACTAAAAGTCATCAGCCAAAATGTTTGACAATACTTGCAGTCTATTCATTCACACAAAACTGTTAATGAACGATGCGGCCATGTGAGTGGAGCCTTGCATGGCCTCACTGTTTCCAAATTGTGACAGTGGGTGCAAGGAGAAGATCCCCTGCCCTCTTATAGAATGGGCTAAAGATTTTGAGATTTGTAAAAAAAACCAAAAAAACCCCCAAATTTCTAAACATCTAAATGTAAAAGAGAATGTGAATATACAATGTAAGGTTAGACTGCAGCACAACACAGTACTATTACCAATTGTATTGAACTTTTACCAATGTTAAATGTTTTTAAAGAAAAAAAAGTGATGATATTGATTTTAATCTTACAGAGCATGCTGTATATCATATTGTAACAGGTATCATATTTTTCTTCCTTGAAGAAATAAATGTCAGGTGTAACAGATTTTTAAATACTTAGTAAAAGTATGCCAGGGAAAAAGATTCAGTATATCCCCTATGAAAATGTGGGATTTTCTGCTTATCTATACGTAAGGGCATGGCTTGAGGGGAAAATGCATACAGTATATTAGAGGTTAGCATTAAAATTTGAGAGGCTGAAATCCCATATATATGAAATTTCAAAACCAAATGTATATGCAGTATATCTCATGTTTCTTATTATATGTATATAGATTCTGTGGTCACCCACTAAAATGATTGTACAGCAAGTCCCCCATTTCATTGCAAATGTACAAAAACTTTAATCTCAATGATTTCAGAACGATCAGTAAACTAGCTTTCAGTTTGATTTTAGGTACTTGGTATTTATTTTTGATAGTTCAGCTGTGAAATCTTTAATTTTTCAAAAATCCAAACAAATAACCCGTTATTTTCACATATTATCCAAAACTGCAAAATGAGTTGGTAGAAGTTCCACTTTAATTGGTTAGATAAGTGATCACCATTTAAAAACTTGACTTGATCATCATCAGTCATCAACTGTCTTTATCCAGTTTGTTACATGTTATAAAAATGATTAACTGTAGTACTAGCTTTAATACAGACACGTTGTTATATTAAAGTTGTATTTGATTCTCTAATCTCTAAGGACTGGAGTATACATCCACAAACTGCATTCTGACGGCAACATAGTGATCATACCTGCATCTAATATTACATATAATAATCATATGAGGCAGCCCAGTGGCTAAAAGGTTAGCACTTCCACCTGGCAGTACTATGGTCATTGGTTCGAATCCCAGCCACAACACCACCTGCCTGGAGTTTGCATGTTCTCCCTGTGCTTGTGTGGGTTTCCTTCAGGTTCTCCAGTTTCCTCCCACACTCCAAAGATATGCTGAAAGGTTAATTGGATCCTGTCTAAAATTGGTCCTAGTATGTGTATGTATGAATGTGAGTTAGGGACCTTAGATTGTGCACTCCTTGCAGGTAAGGGACTGATGTGAATGTACAATATATATTTATATATATGTAAAGCGCTGCATAAATCGACGGTGCTATATAAGTACCTATAATAAAAATATTTTCTAACCATGCTGTCCAACAAGGTCCATACAGCTGAGTGCATCCTACCATCTATGATAACATTCTACTGGCAATAAATACAAGGTCCATTTGTCTCAGGAGATCTAAATATTCTCTCTGTGCTGAGAAAAAGAAGAGTCAATGTGAAGTTAATATCTTCCCTACTCCCCAAGGCAAATTCTACCTCTGTAATGAAAATGACCAGATAAGCCATAGAACATCCATTAAGTAGCAGAGAAATGATTCAGAAGTACCAATTAATATATTTACAGGAGTCAGCAGCTGTAAAAAGACCAATTCACTTGTGCAAGATGTTCATAATGGATGTTCATGATACCTTAATAGTGGCGAGCACGACTTCCATAATGGAGCATTGGCGAGGAGTGAGGCTCCTGGCTTCCTCTCGAATGACATGGTCCTGAAAAATTGAAAATGAAATAAATGAGACCTTCTACACAGAAATATCTGAAACATATCCAAAATGCTGATTAATATGAATTCTGTAGAATTTATTTCTTGGCTCATGTAGAAATATTATTCACAGTAGATTAACTGAGATTATTAAATCAAAGAAATTCATATAATTCACGTGCACTCAACCATTTGCATTTGCCCAGCTAATAACAGGTGTGACCCTGTATGCAGCTGCAAACCATACAAACTTCATTTTACCCTGAGCTAAAAACTATTATTCTTACATCTTGCCAGAAATTATTTTGTGTTGGTAATAAAAAAACAAGCTCTTGCTGGTAAAAGAACTCTCACTGCAAATCATCTTCAATTAAGGACAATATTTACAGGACTGAACTGGCATGGGAGTGTTTACACCATCTGACCGAATGAAGAAAGGTTGCTTGCAACTGAAGATGTACCAATCAACACTGAGCAAGCCAGAGTCAGTTATGTCGCTACAGAAACTTGGGATTTCAGATAGGTTTGAATGAGATTTTGTTTATATGGAGTAACAGTGGAATAGCCATATATAGTAAATACTAGAAGCAGCTACCAAGTATTGCAGCCTTCCCTTCGATAACTTCATGTCAGCACTAATTTATTAAAAAATGGCAAATTTCAACTAGCCTCTCAATTTGATGATATAGTATAAAATTTTAGAAATCTATGGAAACCATGTTACTTGTGTGGTGCCATAACAACAAACACTTTACCCACTTGCCCTCCTAAGGATTTACCCCCTTCCTGACCAGGCCATTTTTTTGCGTTACGGCGCTGCCTTACTTTAACTGTCAATTGTGTGGTCATGCAACGCTGCATCCAAATGAAATTTATGTCCTTTTTGCCAGAAATTGAGCTTTCGTTCGGTGGTATTTGATCGCCTGTGCATTTTTATATTTTGCGCTATACTGTTAGTAAACAAAGCAGCCTCCTGTACGTTGGAGATCCTCTGTAATCACCGCGCCGGCAGGTAATCACCAGCTGACACCCGGTGATCGACAGGCGCGGCCGGCGGTGCGGGTAGGGCGCATGCACGCCCCCTATCCAGAAATAAAAAATCACATGTATATACACACGTGATTTTGCTCACCCCTGCCACCCTGTAGCAGTATTTCTGCTATAGGGCCGTGGGGAAGTGGTTAACAAACAATGACACATGCAACATTTTATCTTGCAGAGAGGTGTGATACACAGTTGTAGACATGGTAAAAATACATCCAGAAACACTTTGATGCTGAGCTGGGGTTTCTAAGCTCAACAAGTGTACAACTATCTTAATGAGAATCTATCACTTTGCCCATTCAGGTTCCCTTGATAGAAAAGAAAGTCCATCCCACACCATAAAGCCTTGAAGGCCAGTGGATGATGAGGCTGCACAGTAGCAGAGGCACCGCAGATCCAAGCAAAATATGGAAGAAGCATCACACCAGGTCTACTTGCAGTAAAAGCCTTGGCTTAATCAAGCTTCAGGAGATTCTATTTACATCCCTCCCACTGAGAATTACTTATCCTGCATCCCCCCAATGAGAAAATGCAGAGAAATAATGTACATACTCTTTAGCAATAATTAATATGACAGCCTTAAAGCATGTCTCTTCAAAAACAAGTTGGCAAAACATCTGCCATATCACTATCCTGACAAATCATCATCTGAGGACCACAAAGTACTATGTAAAATAAGGTGCACATCTGTATGCATGTTAAAATGGTTGTAAACCTGTACATATACCAAGTGAAATAACTGGCCTCAGGTGATACACAGAGATGAAGCAAATCCCCCTACATAAGCTTTACCTGTTTATCTACCGCTGTCTGTCCCCTACATCCATTCAATGTGCACAAATTACATGGGATCTCTCAGCTCTGAAAAAACAGCGGGCGGAGAGCTGAAGTTACACTCAGTGAGGAGAGCTCAGAAAGGTGATTAGAGGGAAGAGACACACACCACTAAACACAGCTCACAGAAACAGAGCTGAGGCCATCAATCAAAGGCTGTGTGCTGGAGCTCCCTCCTCTGACACCTCTTGGTAAACCACTTAGGAAGGCTATTAATAACCAACTTCATCAAGAGTATAGCTCATCAGGCCCATGACGTAAAAAGTCCAGGAACCCACATCTTTAAGAGTTAATAAAATTAAAGTGGTTGTAAACACTTACATTCACCCAGATATGTGACTGGCCTCAGGTGATACACAGAGAATAAAAAAATCCTTTTATATAAGCTGTACCTGTTTAACTGTAGTCCTCTCTTTCTTACAGATGTTCAAAGTGCATAATTTACAAAGCTTGTCTGAAATTTCAAAAAACGGGGTGGACTGGAGTGACACTCTTCAAATCTCAGTGGAAGTGGAGGGGAAGGAAGAGGTCCAAGCCCCCCTTCCCGCTTCCCACAGCACACAGGAACAGAGCTAAAGCTGTAAATCAAAGGCTGTGTGCTGGAGCTCCCTCACCTGACACTTTTTTTTCTTGGTGTCAGGAAAACCTGTCAAAAGCGTCTCATGCAGAAAGAGGAATGTGGCAGTAGACAGAAATAACACTTAGTGCTTTGGATAGAGACAAGTAGACACTGTAGAGGGATATGATTTGTTCATATTTTATGTCTGAGGTTTAAAACTAGTGTATTTCAAATAGATTTTAAAGAATTTCACAAATATGTATGTGAAGGTTTTGGCAGCTTATCATACCTCAAAAATGTATAGTGTGTCTGGCATACACATTGACTGCTAGTAATCTCAATGATGCACACTTTAGACTGCCTGTATACGTTTCTATTTTGGCTTGTATGCACAGGTGCAATTATCTTCCTACACTGAGGGTTAAAGTGCATGTATTGACATGAAGCTGTGCACTATAGGGCAGTGGTGTGCACCTATGAGAGCTTCAGCAAAGAATGCTTCACAGTACTCAAAGGGATCTGCAGGGATTCATGTTTGATGTCTACTGCACAAGTGTTAATATCACTTCAGTGTCAAATATTTCAAATTCTGCACAATTGCTTAAAAGGTGAATGTTTATACCTAACAAAGTTACAATAATCTGAGTCCTAGAAAAGGAGACCTAGATAAATATCTTTTAAAACTTGAAGCAAAATGGATTTTCTGTTTAGGCTCAAGAGCACCTTATAATTTAAATGAAGGATTTACCTTCCTTCCTGTTGTGTGTGATAAGGGATTCTGTGCTTTTTGTTTGATTTTGCTCCAAAAATGCTATATAATGGTTAACTATAAATTTGGTCCTTAATTAGAGGGGCATTAACAGTGTTTGAGAGCACCAACAGTGTCTATTGTGTTGTGGACTGATGTGCTGCTGTGGTGTTTTTTGTCCATAAGATGGCGTCTGTTGAGGTACTGAGTATGTGCAGTTTTTTTGTCCCTAAGATGGCCATCAAAATTACCCTATGCTCAGTTCATCAACAGACAACATCTCTATATATAGAGGTGAACCAAACGCTTGGTGCCATTTTGCCACCATGTGCAGCTAAGCACAACTTCCAGCCACTATGTGACCTATTTTAATTCTTTATACTCCTGATGAAGCTCTGTTTTCTGCAGCGAAACATGTAGAGTTTCTTTTTTTCTTTGGGTCTTTCTTTGGGAGCACTTTTTGAATGCACATGGTATTCACTCCTCTCCCTTATTTTTTTGGAGAGGTCTGTACTGTGTTTTACAGTGCATCATTTGCATTCCTCAAGACAGTGAGGTATTTTTATCTGGATATGGTGATGTATGGGGCTTATCCATGAGAGGCTGACATTTAAACCCATGGGTGAGTGTACCCATACTACATATCTGTAGCAAGATAGATTATACTATTTAATTACTGTAGTTTTGTTCATGTGGTAACTCCATTTCCTTAACAGAGATTATATATTCAAGCTGATAGGCTTATGATCAAACTACAGTGTCTCTTTGTATGCCGTCACTTCATCTAAAATGGTATGGTATTTGATTTGGTCTGGTGGCTTTAACAATTTGGATGTAAGGTAAATAATTGCAATGGTATCCAGTCATATTGTTGTGTGCAGTACATTCCACTCTAATAGGCATTAACTACAGCTGAGCATACATTTTTTATATATTTGAATAAAGGTTATATATTTTAGATTCATCAATTGGCCAGATGGTGCATAGGGAAATGCACCCTCATCCAGTATAGATTTATTTGCCAAAGATGATGATTTACAATTAGGGATTAGTTCAATAGTTAAACATTCAAATAATTGACAAATGTTACAAATAGTAATGCAGATTTTACGGCACCACAGACTACAATGAAAACATAGATTATTTTTTAATAAAAGTTTATTTTACCTTGATATAACTATTAAATATCTATATAATGCTGTGCTGCTGCAAGTATGGGGAATAACGGGAATAGTGTGTGGCTAACAAAAATCAAGTATATCAATCTCTTAGTGAGATTACAGGGTCCATAAATACATCACACAGTGCACTATAAAACAAAAATCATAACTCTCACCTCTCTCATACGAATAGCTTATACCAATACTGCATATAATAAATAAAATAAAATTAAACAAAGGGTTGAATATTTCAATATACTGTCTTTCAGTCAGTTCATTCAATAGTAGTGCAATATTCCGTTTGTGATTGTGAAAGTCAATATCAACTAAAGAAGTACTCCAATGCCAATCACAATGTATCTCGTTTGTGCCACCTCCAACACCTAGAGGTGGCACTACTATTAATTGAACTGATTGAAAGACTATATATAGGAATATTCAATACCTTTGTATAATTGAATTGTAATTTAATATATGCTATTCATATGAGAGAGGTGGGAATTATGATTTTTGTTTTATAGTGCACTATGTGATGCTATGTATGTAGTTTTACAAAAGAAATATCTATATATAGACCCTAATCTTACTAAGAAATTGACTTGATTTTTGTTAGCCACACACTATTCACTTTATTCACCATACTTGCAGCAGTACAGCATTAAATAAATTCAGCGGCTGCTAATTAGAATATTAACTGGTTATATATTTTCACATACTTCACCTATTGAGATCTTTATTCATACACTGGTAGCACAGGGGGTACACTTCATTTTATTGAGTGATATAACTATTGTTAAACTTAGGTTAAAAAATTCTGGATGTGGCACCCCTCACCACCTTAGGTAACCCTTGAAAGCTATATCTAACAATGTTATAACTGGATTTCTTTCTATAAATTATTTTTGTATTTTATGTTTTAAGGATTGTTAATGTTTTCCTGTTAGTTTCTTTTTTGCAATTGTGCTACATCTTTGTTGCTATTAGTTAAATCATAGGTATAAGACAGCAGAGAACAAGCCATTTGCTAAGCTCAAACCACCAATTACTTTATAAATAAAAAATAAATAAAAACAGTTTTGCTTTCTTTTTCTGCATTTTTTATTTTTCCAAAACAAAAGGTTTAATAAAAGTAAAGAAATAACTGTTTTGCGTTCTTATTTAAATCTGTATACATACTGATATTTCACTTAAATAATCAGGTACAATCATTGTATTGAAATGATGTTCTGACTTTAGAATGCATATGTTGAGCAGTGACAATATAGGTAAAATAACAAAGTGACTTTGTAACTTCAGAAACAAGTTCCACAGTGGCTCAGCGGTTTGCACGATAACAGGCTACTCTATCATTACAGACAGCAGGATAGCAACTTTGAATCTATTGAGAGCTACTAGAATCTCCAGGAAAAGCAACACTTAATACTCGTACTATAAAATACCCAACAAAGCTTTCATTATCCAACACAGAGTAACTGTTTGTAATTCCATTTATATTAAATTGAAAGACATTCATTGAATATAAAGAGTTCCAATTTAAGTCTCTACTGGACAATATCAGTCATTTACATGGAGCAAAGGTTTATATATGGTTGAGTGAGGATGCAAATTGCTGGAGCTCCTGTTCTATAGTATACTTTCTTCACCCTATTCTAAAAAAAAAAAAAGTTCCAGGAAACCAGCAAGACCCAAATAGTACTTATTCCACAGGATCACCCTCCAAGAAGAAGGAAGAAAGATATAAGTACTTTCATCAAGTGCAACAATTGCCCTGCTAACCCTGGTCGCAAGATGGCATTGATTGAAGATAAAAAAGCTACCTGACTTCACCATATCTTTGGATTCCGGCATTCAAAATTAATTTTCCATTCTACTTAAACACACCGATGATAAAATAAAACATTGGGGCATAATTGAAAAGCAGTGAATGTGACATTTACAAAAGATGCAAGTGAATATTCCAGGTGTATGGCAGTGCTTGATTCCTCAACACAGAACGTTTGCTGGAAGTCACATTCACTGCTTTACAAATAAAACCCATATGTTGTAATTACCTAAAGGCAAATAATCTGTTGTACTTTGCAAGGGAATTTTTCCCAGAGCTTAGTAAGTGAAGCAATGCTTTACTGATTTCCATCATCCAAACATATGTAAGCAAAAATGCAGGTTTTTTTTTTCCTTGTGCATGATTACTCAATCGCCCATATGCCCATTCTTTGTAAATTTCACCACATTCACTAAGCTCCAGGGAAAATTAACTTCCAAATTGCAACTTCATTTGCAACGTGAACAGCCTATTGGCCTTTAGTAAATCAGCACTTTAATGTCAATGTTCACTAGGAACTGATAACTCACAAAGGAATGCTATGGCTGAGCTCGAGAAAACACTTCCTGGAACAGGCCTGTAAGCCACAGGACCGAACAACCAGGGGACCACAGTACAAGTAATGCTCAATCTGGAGTGCATGTTGAGTTTGACTGAGGCCATGTACATACTAGCTACAAGAGAAATCACCTTAATAGACTACAGAGAATTCTCTGCCCATTTTTTTCAAGTAATAGAGCATTCTAATAAAGTGCTTGTTTTTTTCTAATGAACCATTTTGATGTGAACAGCAGTCCATCAGATCACCAAACTTCTGCAAAAGGCTGAAGTCCAATAGCATTCGGGTTTCCATCAGTAGGAGAAAGCGAATGGAAAGTCATCAATCTTTAAAATATCTAATACTTTACTACATTGTTTAAGGCCCTAGTCTTTAATGGTGGGGTCAGTTTTTGGCAAATCAGCGGTTTACTTTGCAAGGGAATTTCACCTAGCTTATAAAGAATGTTACTAATGTGATAAACCTTTCTCGCTTAAATTGTAGATTTAACCTAAAAATCCTCAACACTTACACTTAACCTATCCTCTAAAGCGAGCCCTTAAAGAAGAACTCTGGGATAGGCTAAAAAAATCACCCATTAGTACACTGCCCTACACAAAATACTAAACAGTTAATAACATTTTGAAAATCCTTACCATTTAGGAGAAAAGTCTAATTGAATTCTCATTACCTCATCTCTGTAACTCAAAAGATAACAGCATCTGCTCTGCCAAGGTGTAGTTGTAACATGCAGGATTTTCATATCCTTTCCTCTCTCTCTGCAGTAAAAGGAAACTACATTTCCCATCCACCACAGGGAATTGTAATGAATGTGGGCTGGTACACTAGGCCTGTACATGATGGATGTGTCTGAGGACTCGGTTCGCCGACCACTGCAAGTGAGGTGGAATTTCTTCACTGCTTCCTGATGAAAGAACTATAGAAGGGATGTGCCAAGACTAGTGGCTGGAGGAATAGGAGACATAGCAGTCACTGTACTTACTAACAGGAAACCAAAGAGAATTAACAGATTGATCTGAAAATGAATAGGCTATTTCAGAGTAACTATTGAGTGAACCAGAAGATGGATGACATATTCAGTGAAGGTAGGAAATCAGGTAAAAGGACATGTAAAGAAGTTTTTGCTTGGGATTCTACTTTAATACTTTACCATGCCTAAATTGACCCCTTCATTCTTAAAATCCCCTAATGCTTAACTAACAATCTAAAATTAAACTCCTATTTCTCGGTGCAAGCATCAAAAATAGGTAGATCTTGCTATGAAAAATGATCTGCACCCAATTCCTGATGAAAAGCACCTGTTGTAATTGACCGCAAAAGATATGCAAACATTGAATCATAGGTTGTGTTTTTGATGTGTTGTGCTTGCAGAAGGTGGCATATGTGGATGGGTTCTTGCACTGACATTACTGTCTTTTCTAACCCAGACTGATTGCCAACGGTCTACTACACTGGTAAAGTGGGATATCATGGCCAGACTGTTTTTCACAGTGGTTCCAGACTAAACTATTATACATCGGTCACTGAAAAGTTCTTGCTAGCTAATGCCAGATTTGCCAGGTTGCAGATTTGCCAGGTTGCAACTCTAGGACTGATATTGCGTGTTTTGTTTGCAATAAAATTCACAAGGGGGTATCATAAATTAGATAACAGGTAGCAAATCCGTGCATCAAAGATTGTGCTGAAGGCATTAAGAGACACATTTATGGCATGTCTAGAACAAAATATCTACGTAAATTTCACACCTTTCATGTAAAGATTTAAAAATGATAAATTGTATCAGAAATTTCAGCTCCAAAGCTGCTTACTGCCTTTTATTAAGTACTGGATGAGGGTAGAGTGATAGCTTGTCACAATGTAGTCAGTATGTGGTATAGTACTATATTTTGAAGGAAATGAATAAAGCACATTATATTTGTATCCTCTATTTCTGGATGCTTAAGAATTTTCCCATGGGGAAGACATTTGTTTTATAAATTGCTTTTTTTGAGCATAGAATACATTTCCTGTTACAAGTAATAAATAAACAGACTAAAAGGGTTTACATAAGAGCTGTTAGGTTTTACATACACTTTAAGTGTATAGCAAGGACAGCCATATGTATCTTAATATAAAGATATTATAAAACAACCTCCTACTAGTTGGAGTTCAGGAGGAACTGAACTCAAAACGTGAACATTTGTTATATTTATGTGCCTAAGTAGTACTGTGAAAAGATATACCTTTTGAATCTGCAATGTGAGATTGTCTAATGCACTGATGCCTGTTACTGCTAGTCTGATGACATTTGGAGTGAGATTTGATGATGCCACTACTGAGCTCTTCACTGTTCCTCTTGCTGGAGAGAACACCATGAGCTGTGAGAACCTGCAGTGCAAGGATCTCCCTAACGTTTTTTGATCATTACCCCACCAGTCATCTGATTACCAGTCATTGGGTGGGAAGGTCTGACACGAAGAAGCAAAACCCTGATCCACTACCAAGATGGTCATCCCCACGCAGCCAAAATGTGGAACAATACATGTAAGTCAGAAATGGGGAAAGGATTAGCTGTAGGGAGACCACAATCAATACTGGTGACTAGAGCTTTGTTATCTTTTATTGGGCAAATTGTCAGCTACACATCAGTACAGTGTCACACTTCCCCTTCCCGGGCTGCTCTCAGTACTCTACTCCATTCAGTGTAAAATAAACATAGGTTTGAGAGGACATAAAGTGTAAACAAAGGCGAGAACAGTGAGCTCAACTACCTGTCACACTGAGCGAGAAAGGAGGAGGAGGAGAGAGCTGCCTGATCGCTGGGACAGAACTCCTGTAACTGAGGTAAGGCATGTCTTTGCTCAGTCAAGTCACTCTGGCCCGATTTACTAAGAATTGAGTCTACCAGCAGATGCTGAACATTCAGGCAGACTCAATTCAATCAATCTAGACCTGTCAATCATCAGAAAGGCGTCTAGCAAGCTCATTGAAAAGAGTCTACTCTGTAAACTCTTTACCTGTTCGTAAATCCAAAATCGCGTCGTGTGCCACCTAGCGAACATATCTGGTATTGCATCTAGAAATGTGCCTAACTGCGGGCTTTGTCCCATTGGCGTTTTTCTGGTTGCATATGAGAACACACCTATATTATAATTATTTTTTTTTGCTGGTTCTCCAAAAATGATCGGCCAACTAATGCATTTCCTAATGAATGTCATACATTCTATTTTCAAATGTCAAACATTTTCACACTTTTATCTCAAATAATTTGAATGTCTAGTTCTAATTTCCCAATATAATTATAGATCTTCATTATCTTTAATCATGTAACTAATCTACATTCCAGCTCAAACTTTGTCTTCTACAGTGGCTTAGTGGTTAATACTCAGGAGTTACAGCACTTGGGTCACGGGTTCTAATCCCAGTCATGGCTGACCTGTCTGGAATTTGCATGTTTTCTCTGCAGGGGTGTGTTTCTGCCAACACTCCAAAGACATGCTGTTAGGTTAATTGGGCCTAGTATATGTCTGAGTTTCTGGCCTTAGATTGTAAGCTTCTTGACATTTGTGAATGCCCAAAATATGGAGATCAATTTCCAGGGTTCTGTCAGTGCCAGGAATATTGATCAATCAATGGGAGTGAATCTTACCTGTGTCCTGTTCTTCTGACAAGTTCCCACTGAAGCATTAGCGTTGCGGAAAAACTGGCGCGTCATGTTGGGTCAGGAGGAGTTGAAGCCTCCCATTCAAGTCTATGGTGCCGCTCCTCAAATGCCTGGCAGGTGTTTGCGGTGCGGATGTGACGCAGCTGCAAGGCGTTTGGGGAGCGTTAATATCATTTAACTTAATTACAGGCATTTGTGGTGCAGTTTTAACGCTTGGCAAATGCGTATCAAATGCCTCAAAAACGTGCATAGGGCGTTTGGGGAGCATTTGAGGAGCATTAAAACCGCTTCCCAAACGCCTTTCAAATGCTACAGGGGCATTTTGGATGCAAAAAAGCAACTGAAACACATGTAGTGTGAACTTGCCCTAAAGGTTATTATAGGTAAGGGAGCTGGACTGACCAGGAATTGTGAATTCAATCAGACTAGTGGTGAGATACAATCAGGAATCGCATAATAATGCCAGATCTGAGCTGGAGGTGATAGGAAATGAGACATTAACTTGATCAGTAAATAGTTAAATAAAAAGAGTGGGGCGGGGATACATAGATTTGCAGATGGAACAGGTGATGACAGGGGGGGTGGGGGAGGGGATCAAGTTGTATAAGGAGAGAGGTTTAAGGGCTCGTTCACACGACTTTATTTCTACCTCTTGCCAAACGCACAGAAAGAAAGTTATATGGTTGTCAATGTCACAGTTCACATCAGTGCTTGCAGTTCCAGTGCGTTGCAGGTGCTGCCAAAAAAATATAACAGGCTGCATTGTTTATGCATAGAACTGTACTGGAATGAGGTAAAACGCCCTGGAATGCACTATAATGCACATGTCCCTAATTAAATTGAAGAAAAAGAGAGGGGAAAAAATTAACTGGAATGCATAAAAAATACACTGGAACACGTCAAAAACGCATCCAAAATGCACTGGAACACATAAAAATGCATCCAAAATGCACTGGAACATGCTAACCATGCATCAAAAAAGTGCATGCAAAACCGCATCCGAAACACATCTAGACTGTGTTTCTATAGTGTGAACTGGCCCTTAGGACTTGTTCACACCATTTGTGGTGCAGAAACGCATGCAAGAGCACACATTTTCCTGCACAGCAAAGAAATGCAATGACCTTTGCAGATATGCACAGGTACCATGATAAAAACGTAATTGCACCTCCACACGTCTAGTAAACACAGACGCATTCACAGCCACTAAAAAGCATAGCACCACACTACTGTGTGGTTAGGTGCAACACACATTTAAAACAATATGCCTGCAGTACTTTTGCATGTTCCCACATGTTAGGCAGCCCACTGAAATTATTGAGCTGAGGAAAAAAAAAGAAAAAATGCCACATTCGCACAGGTCCTCTGGCCTGTACAGCATGAAAGAGTGGGTTGTTCATGTGGCTGGAGCTACCTGTTACACTATGGGGACACAGCAGCTTTATGAACACAGTTTTTAATCTGACAGGTGTGAAGGCATGGGGAAGTGGCCCTGAATGCTCACTGTCTGTGTTCAGGGCTGTACACCTGCACCCATATGCTTGTCAAATTAGGACCTGCAGCATTTCCATAGTGTAACATAGGTTGCTTGCAAAAGGCGACAGCCACAAAAACCAACCACTGATTCCCACTATACAGGCCACAGCACCCATGTAAATGAGCCCCAAGACCTCAATTACACATACAGCTTTAATTATGAACTCAGTACAGTTTTATCATTTAGATTTCACAGGAATATGATTTGGATTATGGCCATTAATAATGTTTTTAGTGTATTTTTACCATAAATATAATTTGGATATTTTCTCTGGCAGTGGGGGGCTGTCAGTTATGCTGTACAGGGCCCCGTGATATCTAACAGTTGCCCTGGGTGTATGCCTGTGTCTGTGCCACCTGTATAGTTAGGAAGAACAATAACTTATTCTATGGAATACCTTGAACCTCTGCTATGTATCTCAATGGATCTAGGAATTGGACATGTTTTCAACTGAAAATACAATTATTAGTAATGTTTCCCCTGCAAATAAGGATCAGCTCCTTGGTCGAGAACAGCGATCTTGCCATGTCCAGATGTGGTCTGGAATTCCACAAAAGAACAATTCACAAAGCCAAAAAATAGACTTGCAAATTACCACTAAACTCTCCTACCTATGCTCCCATCACTAACACTCCCCACTACCACTTCCGGGTGTGTGCAAACGTCCTTCCACAAACCTAATGACGTATTTCCGGTATGACAGCTGCTCTACCGCCTCCTCCAACAGCTGTCTTGGCGTTTATTTGTGCACCATAGCAATTTTCTATGCGGCTCCATTGTGTATATGACATTCGCAAATATATGTTTAGAGTTCTATTGTGGATTTGGCATTGGTGAATGTATGTTTGCAGCTCTACTGTGTATTTGGCATTGGCGAATATATGTTTGCAGCTCTATTGTGTATATGACATTGGTGAATATATGTTTGCAGCTCTATTGTGTATATGGCATTGGTGAATATATGTTTGTAGCTCTATTGTGTATTTGGCATTGGTGAATATATGTTTGCTGGTAAAGGCCCAAAGTCAACATAAATTGAGGGCCTAATTTATTACTGTTAAGAGGATTGTAGAAAAAGAATAGCTAGCTGCACATTTAACACAACCTATTCATTGGTACATAACATGGTCTTGTAGTGCAATAGGGGGCTTTTGGTTTGTTAGTTTGGATATACTTGCATATGTGCACTCTAACAAGCTAGATTTGGGCATATTATATAGCTCGCAAAATATAAGTGTTAGGGGTGCTAGTATATTGAACTTGAACATGAAATAACCCCCCCCCAAAAAAAAATAAACATAGTCCAAATGTTTATTGATCAAATACATATTCCACATTTATTTGGACAGCAGCAACAAGTAGGTAGTCAATTTCTTAGTGGGGAAAAAAAGCAGGATTGATGTTGCTAAAATAGAACAGTCCTGCTCATAAGAGTTTACAATCTAAAAGATTATACTTCTAATGAACTGTGCTTTCACAGGTTACAGCAGGAAACAAATGGTTAATATGAATCACTTAGTAGGCTTATCTATCCACAAAACAGGCTGCAGATCAAAATATCAATATAAAAATACATACGTGCCAAAATAAAACACCTCCCACCTCCCCAAATCCCAAACATACATTTCTCATCAGGTTTGTCCAAAAACTGCATTTCAGTCTAAATAAGCAAGCAAACTATAGCCAAGTGCGGATTTGGAAGAGCAGAGCAATTGACATGTGTTAGGATTACAATGCAAAGATAATAAACACACAATCATTGTACAATAACATAAAAAACACACCTTAGAAGGAAAAAAAATGCAAAACATTTACAGCCCACATCAAAACACAGCATGAGTGTGGTCTGGGGCAATTCACCACAATATCTCTTCCTTCCCAAACCACCAAATGAAAAGGACTTGCTGAAAATAACCTGGCCTATTACAAGGAAAATCACCAACTACTGCAACTCTTTATATAACATAGACCACACCCACCACTATCTTCACCACTCATTCACAAAAAAACAAAAAGTGTAGTGTAAAAAAAGACAGGACACGGCCTTTGACAAATCCTTTAATAAAAGAAAAATCTAAAAGAATGTCCCCTGAAGTAGATCCAACGTCAATCACGAAGCCCGCCGCCGGCGACCCAAAAAAAAAAAAAAAAAGGTTCTGTTCCCGATGTTGGCTGTCCAGCCCTCTGCTGTGAGCCTGGTTGTCAGCTCTTAAATATGTAAGGGGCGGGGCCACCCAGGGACATCATCCGAGTGATCCCACCCCATGTGACATCAATGATGTCACATGGTGTGGGGTCACATGCGTGATGTCCCCGGGTGGCCCCGCCCCTTACATATTTAAGAGCTGTCACCCAGCCAACACCAGAGGGCTGGATGCCATCATCGGGAACGGAACCGGTTTTGTTTTTTTTTTCCTTTTTTCGGGTCGGCGGCGACTTACACCGTGATTGACGTTGGATCTACTTCGGGGGACATTCTTTTAGATTTTTATTTTATTAAAGAACTTGTCAAAGACCGTGTCCTGTCTTTTTTTACACTACACTTTTTGTTTTTTTTGTGAATAGCAATACCATGTACCCCATACTCATTCACGTAGGGGGGGTGGGATCGGGGACCCCCTTGTTAAAGGGGGGTTCCAGATTCCGATAAGCCCCCTGCCCGCAAACCCCCACAACCACCGGCCAACCCTCCGCCCGCAGACTCCCAACACCACCGGCCATCAACATGGGGACAAGGTGCTTTGAGGTGCCCCCCCTGCCCCAAATCACCCCCTATGTTGAGGCCTGTGGCCTGGTATGGTTCAGGAGGGGGGGTGCTCGCTCGTCCCCCCCCTTTCCTGACCTTCCGGGATGCATGCTCGGATAAGGGTCTGGTAAGGATTTGGGGGGGGCCCCACGCCATTTTTTTTATTTTTGGGGGGTTACCCGTTAAGATCCAAACCAGACCCGAAGGGCTTGGTATGAATGGGAGGGGGGACCCGACGCGTTTTTTTTTTAAATTTTTTATTGCCGACCTTTAATTTTAGATTCAGCTGTCAAAATATATATTATCTAGACCTTCGAAATATGTAAAACCATTACAGAAATAATTATAAAGGATAAGAAACAAAAACAGAATCAATAGAACTAAGGAAATCAAATTAGAATACAAAAAGATATGCCTAGCTACAAATAGTGCTTTTTGTTAAACACAGTAGACTCGATCGAGTGCCGCCTGTCAGAGGACTCCACACTGAGATTTGCTATTAAACAGCGTCTAAAAAGAAAGTGCCTACGGCAGACGGCTAAAATGTGTTCTGCACATGTGCATTTATATCCGTGCATAGACGCTGGAAAAGCGTCTAGTTCTTGACTGTCATGAATTCCTTTAAAAAACTATTTTTGACACATTTAAAAATTTTTTTGGAAATGTAAGATATTGTTTAAGGTGAAGTTCCAATATTTGTGAAAGCAAATTTCAATGTGAACATGTCTCTGCAGTGATTTTTCATTGTGTTAGACATGCTTCTTAGCAAGTCTGCTTTCTTAGACTGATTCCTGGATTGTGCCTGGTTAGTAAATTCGAATTTGGAGTCTGCTTGTTGATGCTTTCTTAAGTAAATGTCTTTGCCTTCTAAAAGTAGACGGTCGCTATTGAAAAGTAGACGTTAGCCCACGGAAATGCGCCCAGGCACATTAGTAAATCAGGGCCTCTGTGTCTATCACCTAACAAGAATTCTTTGTACCCCTTACCCTGGGATGTCCGCTCATGTGGAAACACTGACAGCTTGGAAAAGACACACTGCACCTGCCAACATGGAGGCTGTGTTCACATTTAGATGTTTTGTATTGCGGGCAGAATCGCAATAAATAGTGGGCCCCTGGAGCCTGCAGCCCCCCTTGGGGCCCCTCAGGGAATGTTAGGGGATTTTATACTAACTTTTCTGTCAGGCTCCATTCACATCTAGGCATCTTGTATCGCAATCCCAAAACGCTCTGCAAAACTGATATATCACACCATGCTTTTTAATGTGCCTTTCATTTTCAATGGTACCTAACCGTGGGTGTGATTATGCTGCGATTGTCATGCTGCAATTGTGGCAAACCGCATTGCATGAAGCTTGCCATCCAAAAAAAACTTCTGCTTCTTTTTGAGCGGCAAGCTGTGCCCAATGCAATGTATCACAATTGCAGCGCAATTTATCGTGTGACAGTTTTGGCAGAATCACACTCTCATTTAGGTGCCATTGAAAATGAATGGCACCTGAACAAGCATGGTGCGATTTGTCAGTTTTGCAGAGCGTTTAAGTAACCGCAACACAAGATGCTAAATTTGAATGCAGCCTGATAGAAAAGTTAGTATAAAGTCCCCTAACACTTCTTGAGGGGCCCCAAGGGGCTGCAGGCTCCAGGGGCCAAGATTTTATTTGTGTCAACTTGAGCAGCACCAGAAGAGGGGGAAGGGGGCAGCAGAGGCCATGTCATCAATAAGATGGTTGGAGGAGAGGGGGGCATGTGTCAAGACAAGGAGACGGGCATGTCGTGTAATTACCAGGAGAGGGGCACCTATCATTACCTGGAGGTGGGGGACATCTATCATTACTAGGAGGGGGAGGGCATTTGTCTTACCAGCAGGGGGGAGAACCTCTGTTAATACCTTGGTGGGGGGGAGATTTGAATTGTTACAATTGGGGGCAGGGAGCATTTGTCATTACCAAGAGGTGGGTACAGGGCTACCAACCACCCATACATTTACAGACAGTCTGTAAAAATTGGCCAAATTTTTAACCAGTCTGCACGCACAGAAGGCACCTGAATGGTGCTTGGGTTCAGGTGGGCTTGAGGTGGGATGGGGAGGGCATGGTAACATTATGATCTTTAGTGATGTTTCCGAAATCTTGCAAGAAGTGAAGACTGAATGCAAGAAGTGAAGCGGGAGCACCATTCCGGAACTCAGTTGGGAGAGGTTTAAAGGCAAAGCCTACCCTCGGTGCCCTGCACCCAGCGAGCAATTACGGAGGTCAGTGTGGATAACACAACAGCTCCAGCCAAGAGGTCACACAGTCTTGGGGGTGGGGAGAAGGGTCAGGTACCTGATGTATGGGCAGCGTGAATGCACAAAGGTAAGGGGGGGAAACTCATATAAAGCTTCCCCCTTATATCAGTGACCCCTCTTAATTTAGTGTATTCACTCTGCAGAAGGTGGTCTGTGGTGACCAGAGTAAAATCTGTGTCCTCAGAGTTCCCCTTTACCTTAGAGTTTGCAGGATTACCCTTTACAGTGCAAAGGGGAACTATGTCAAAACTGGACAGTTTCTATAAAATCTTTTGAATTACCTTTCAATGTGTAAATAAATCTCTGAAATAACTATTTAGCCACTTGGAGTAAACTGGAATGTAATGGAAGTATCTTGGTGCACGAAAGAAGTGGCGGGTGGTAGTGGGGGGCCCCAGGTCAACTTGCATTGGAGCCCACAAGCTTCTGCAACTGCATTTGCAAAGTGCACAGTCTATTTGCCTTTAGTAAATCCAACCCTATGGGGTGAATTTACTAAAACAAGTTGAAGTTAGAAGCTGATTGGCTACCATGCTCAGCTGCACTAGATTTTGCACTCTCCAGTTTTAGTTAAACAACCCTTATGTCTTGCATGGCGCGTTAATGTGACAAGTTTTGGACACTGGGTGAGCACTCTTTTAAACTATATTTAAAGAGCCTGACCGGTTATATAAATGTTGTATCAGTTGTACAATGCCATATTCTTCCAGTATAAAGTTATTACACATAGTTGAGAGTTACATGAATTGCTTGAGCAATGGATAGGTTATATAAATAAAAAATTCTGACCAAAGAATGCATATTATTAATATTTGCAGTATGCAATCCATAAATTGACTGAGAACAAAAAACAATACGAATAAACATGAATATGAATCAATCCTCACATTATAGCATTTCCAAATAACAAATGGGCAGACTGAGCAGATTACTGGGCTTTTATCTGCTTTCAACAGTTCATGAGTCATCCTATTATATTACATTACAAACTGAACACCCACAAGAAACCATCCCTTACAATTGGCAATTAAGGACAACATTGCAAGATGCTCAACAGCAAGGTTCTTCTCTGTAAGATAGCTAAAAAACTTGCTTCACTTAATTGCAGAACTAAAGGTAGGTTAGCTTTAATAGGTTCTGAGAAACTCCAGTATTTGTAGGGGAAGACTATTACAGAGACTACTAGTACAGCACAGACCAAAATCCATCAATTTATTTTAAAAACAGTTACATTCCAAGACATGCTGTGAATAACGGTCACAGTTGCTTGTGCTCTCAACCGAAGTGTCAAGCCATCAAATGGCTGGTGTCATAACTAATCACACGTACAGCATCAACTACAATGTGTATTTCCTTACTGTTCAGCAAAACGTACTCTTTTGCCTATTGTTAAGTGAGTTTAATTTCACAACCTTTGCACCAAACACCTTCTTTATATCAAATTTAATTTCAATAATTTTTATTGAAAATTTTTCAAAAATGTAACAGAAAGAAGACATTTGGTTCAGTATAGATTGTATTCATACAATATAAATTTGATAAGAAGTCACCCCACCTTTTGGCTGGGGTTAGAGTTAGAGTTGCAGCATAAACATCAGAGGTAAACTTGGGGTTAAACTGAACCATGGTGTGGAGTAGGAAGTAGTAAGGAGGTATTGAACAAGGGGAGGATAATAGGGAGGGGAGGGATAATTATGATGGGGTGGGGAAGGAGTACCTGTCTGAAATGGATGGGTAGATCGATTATTTGTAAGGTATCAGGATTTTGTAACCAGTTAGACCATAAGGAATTAAACTTGTGTTGAGTGGAATTATTAAGAGCCAATCTTTTTTCCATTTCGCATTGGAAGTTAAGATCTGAAATTAGAGATTTGAGGGAAGGAGCAGTGGTGGTATTCCATAATCGGGTCATATTTATTTTTGCTGCGAAACGTATGTGGATAATGGTGGTATGGGAAGTATATGGGAATTTTTCAATCCCGATGTGTAAGAGCGCGAGTGACGGATTTGGGGTTATCATTATTTTGGATACTTCAACTATTAGTTGGAACACACTGTTCCAGAAGGATTTAATGGATTTGCTGGACCATAATATGTGTGGTGTGGAGCCTGAGTCTCCGCATTGTCGCCAGCAAGAGGGGGAGTGGTTTGGATAGAAAATGGCTAGTTTGGTAGGGGTTAGGTACCATTGATTAAGTATTTTCAAGTTGGATTCCCAATGTGAACTGCATCAGGAGGATTTGTAGGTGGAGTTAAATGTAGTAGTCCATGTATGTGTTGTAATTGTTTCTGCCAGGGTTTTTTCCCAATTGGATAGGGAGGTAGATTTTAGGACGAATTGTAGGTCCGTTAAATATTTGTATAAGGTAGAGATGCCTTTACCTGGGTATTGTGGTCTGGAGAAAAAGAGATAAGCCATAGCTGGAATTTTTATGGTATGGGGTATGTTTTTTGTTTGGATGCAGTGGGTGATTCGTACATAGGTGAAGTATTCAGTGGTAGGGAGATTAAATGTGGTTTGGAGATATTAAAATGAGTGTAGGGTGTGGTCTTTATAGAGGTCTGCTATGTTATGTATGTTTCGTTTTTCCCATTGAGATAGATCTAGGGAGGGTGTAATGGAATGTAGTATATTGACTGGGGTACGGAGTTGCTTGGAGTCTATGTAATCTGTGGACAAGAGATTTTTCCAAGCTTGAAGAGTGTCTTGGATACATGTGTGTTTTAAGTGATAAGTTGTTTGTGAGATTGTTGAAGTTAAGAGGAAATGGTGGGGTTTAAGTGGAAGGAAGGGTGAGGTTTCCATTGTGGACTAGGTTTTTTCTCTGTTTGGGTTCCACCAAAAATATATTTGGTCCAGGAGAGTGGCATTATAGTAGTTTTTAAGATGTGGGAGGCCTGTGCCTCCTTTGGAGGGTGGTCTTATTAAGAAATTGGTGGTACATCTAGGTTTTTTGGAATTCCATAAAAATCTGATAAGAATCGATTGGAGTTTGGAGAAGACAGTATTGGGGACCGGTAAGGAAGTGTGCGGAAAATGTAAAGAATTTTTGTTAGGATGAGCATTTTTAATGTCGCCACTCCGCCTATTTTAAAAGGTTCTGAGGTACGAAGGTTGGCAATTTCTTGGGGTAAAGTTTTGAGTAATTTTTTGTGATTCAAAGTAAATAATTGGTCTTTTGTAGCAGTGAGTTTGATTCCTAAGTATGAGCTTCGTGGGAAAACCCCATTGGTAGCCAATTCCGTGGTTACGCAACGCTTTTGTTATAGTGACAAGTTTCTTGCGGTTGAGAAGTGTGGCTTTAGATAGGTCTGCAAATAATTTTATATTCACTTTTATCTGGTGGTATTGATGTAGTGTTTCTCGCAGCTATCATAATTTTTTCTTTCACGTGCCAGAAGTGAATGCGTGCTAGGATGTCCCTAGGTATTGCGGCCGGTAGGAACAACGGTTTTGGTATTCTGTGTGTACGGTCTATAGCGAGCTCTACATCTGATAGGGAAGGAATGAGATTTTTCATGTACTGTTGGAAATAGGGTACTATGGCGTCCGTAGTGATATTTTCCGGGATTCCGCAAAATTTTATATTGTTCCAACAAGAGCGGTCTTCTAGATCTGGCAATTTGAGGGTAATCAGTTCTATATCAGTTCTGTGGTCTGCGTGTGCGTCTGTTAAGTCATTGTGTGCTGTGAACGTTTCCCCCATTTTATTTTCATTATGGCGGATACGGTGATCTTGTTGTTGTACCGTGGTTGAGATTTGAGATAGTGTTGTCGTCATGTAATGTTTGTCGCAGTGAGAGAAGCATACTTTTCATAGACAGTTCAGTGATAGGTTGATTGGAAGCGGAAAAATTTTCTCTCAAGGATGGAGTAGAGATAGCAGTATTGAGTGCAGGAGAATAGGAAGGCTGAGTAACAGATGTAGTTTCTATGTCCAGCCTAGGTCTGGACTTAGCAGGGCTGCTTGTGGTGGGAGACAGGGGCGGAAAGGACTCACCAGGATCTCCTGGATATAATGATGCTCTGAGCCTGGGGTCTGTGGTGTGACCTGTGCTCTGTTCTGGCTGTGAGGCATCGTGCTGTGAGGAGCCACCGCCATCTTGGCTGCAGGGGCTGAGAGCTGGGAAAATGCTTGTCAGCTTTCCCAGCTGCCCTGGTGATCTGCAGTGATGAGGCATATCCCTGGGGATCTAGTGCTGACCCGCGTCCCCTTATTAGTGTGGGGAGAGGTCCGGGCTGCCGCTGGGTCCAGTGTGTGCTGGGTTATGGCTGGCAGGGAGACAGAGCTCTCTTCACTGAGCTGCCATCTTGGAGCCGGCCGCGCATGCCATCCTTTATATCCGATTTAAATAGTGTTACGTTTTTTGTAAAACCTTTATGCTAGCAGGTCAACCTGCATATTCTGCCAAACTATTGTGTATGTCTCACCACTGTAAAAGCATTAAGCATGTTAACATAAAAATATATATGTAATGCGCAACTCTAGAAATAATTAGTATAACTGCCCTCCATGGTCCCTGGGTCCTCTTCAAGAGTGTCACAGACATCGATAAAACACCGATTTATTTTCAGTACAGTAAAGCAAGACTATTAACTCCGGAAACTTATTTTTTTTTACTTCTGTCGGTTTCAATTTTTGGAAATTTTCTTTTATCTCCTGCCTAGTGATACATAGTCACTGGGACAGGAAGTGAGGAGCATTCTCCCCCAAAGTACATAGATCGCAAAAAAAAGAAAGAAAGAAAAAAAGGTTTTAACTCTTTATCAATTAAAAAAAACATTTTGACTAGAATTAGCCTTTTTAACACTTGTAAACTAATTTTAATTTATACATGACTGCATTGAAATATTTTTCTTTATGCTAGCCTGGAGTTTTTAATGTCACCCCTCACATACAAATCATTTAGGCAACAACTGTGATATTGTATAGCATGTGGTGGCATGTGTTTTATTCGTTTTTTTAGATAAAGTGATTTGTTCACCATGGATGAAAAAACTGTGACAGAAGTGAAATAACAAGAAGCCATGGAAAAGCAGAATATAAAGTTACTGTGGCAGCTGATTAACTATTGATTTAACAGTATTACCTTTAATTTAGACAACTGTCCAAGGTCTTTAGCTGCACTGAAAATCATTTGTGCCCCCTGGAGAAAATAAAGACAACAATTTATCCAAACAAATTCAACAATAATAGTCATGAATATTAATACTGTCACATTTAAATGGTATAATTGAAGCACCGGAACACCATGCAGAGTTTAGACTTTGTTTAATTAATAGACAAAGTATTTGCAAAGTCATATTGTCATATGCAGCATTCACTTCCTCTGGTAACCCTAGATGAAAAGCAACTATTGTTCACTCTCTGTCAAGGAACAATGATTGAAGCTACTTCACCTTTATATGTGTAAAAGAAGACACAGAAAAATATACATTTTCATAAACTTAAATTTCATTAACCTGGTTCGGAAAGGCTGGCTTAGATACTCAGACCAAGTTTAGCAGTTTTATTATGCATCAGTTAAACCAGAGGTGGGCAACTGTGGCCCTACAGTTGTTGTAGAACTACAAGTCCCATGAGGCATTGCAAAACTGACAGTTACAAGCAAAGGCAGAGGCATGATGGGACTTGTAGTTCACCAACAGCTGGAGGGCCACAGTTGCCCATCCCTGAGTTAACCTGACAATAACTCTTTGACTAATTTTTCCGATTGACAAGGGAACTAGGAGCACACACACAGTTTGCACATTCCAACTGCTGCAAGTTTAATGAACATTCTCATGGAATGGGGCATTTTACATTTATACTTATAAAGTCATGTTGTGGTCACAAAGGTGATAAACAGAAATGCAGTGCTCATTGTATGCAGGGGTATTGGTGCTAGGAATCTTCCTGTAACTGCTTTCCATCTGCCCTATAGCAGAATTACTGCTACAGGGCTGCACTAAATCATGTATATGTACATGATTTTGCAGTTCCAGGTAGGGGGCACGCATGAGCTGCGCACGCACCCTACCCGCGCCGCCATTTGTGACCTGTCAATCACCGGGTCCCAGTCAGTGATCGCCGAGTATTACTGACAGGGGGAGAGAACTGTATGTAAACAATACAGTTATCTCCCCTGTCAGCTCCTGCACACTGCTTTCTATGGCTCTGCATAGCAGAACCATAGAAAGCAGTGTACTTACCGCAAAGGACACTGCAATCACAGAGCACTCTCAATGAATGCCCAAGGGGTGCGCAGAGGGGTGGGGTTCTGTGAGGACATCAAAAGATGCCTTCCCAGAACCAACCAACCAAGCTGTAGCCATCTTTCAGCTATAGTCCGGTCATAAAGGGGTTAACATAGTGCAAAAAAATACAATGGGTGTGAATATGTTGTGCATTACTCTCCTCCTCAGAATTCTTTGATTCTTACCACACCACATGAGGCAGTGATGGTAATGAAAAGCCCATTCCCCTTTAGTAGCAGGTTGATGCTTTGAGAAGAGGTCTTTACTTCTAGGTCCCCCATCTTAATGCCCTCAAGGAGCTGAGGAGCACACTGGCTGGTATATGCAAGGTGGGAGCCCCCAAGCTTTCCATTAGGGTGATAAATGCCTCTAATCATCTTTCATGTATTACCCACTCACATGCTCTATACCACTGCTAGTAATAAGCGTATTTAAGTGTCTGCCACCTTTAGTTTTTTTTGGTATACTAGTCCATATGCCTTGTGTTCTAAGTAGGGATCTTTAGAGTTGAAGGACCCTCATGTTACTTTATTTAAAAAGAATATAAAAACATGATTGTTTTAAATAATTGCAGCTGCATACCTACTGAATCATACAGTATAGAGAGATATCCCAAAGATGGTGGTCGATGTACTGTGTAGTTAATCACAGCTCAGTCCTGATTTTGCAAGGGGGCAATTACTTTTTCACATTAGCCAGGTAGGTTTGGTCAGCTTTTTTGTCTTAAATGAATTAGTTATTTAAAACTTGCATTTTGTATTTGCTCGGGTTATCTTTGTGTAATATTACAATTTGTTTGATGATCTGAATCATTTAAGTGTGACAAATATGCAAAAATAACCCAGGAAGGGGGCAAATGCTTTTTCACAGCACTGTATATACCCACATCATTCCATCTTTTAAGACTTAATGTTTATGGAACATATCTTTTTATGAAAACTAAAAAGTGTATAAGAAACACACATTTGGGAAAGAAATATGAAAAGTCAAGAAACAAAAATAGCTTGGTGCCATACCACAATCTGAAACTTACAGATTCAGACTAAGACATTCTGTCATTCAGTGTTATAGACTAAAGAGGATAATAATAGAATCCTTAATACCCGCCAATATTCCTGATGCTTTCTGTCATGAGCGCAAGATTTAGAAACATAATTTTGATTATAGTGTGGTTGATTCAGTCATGTGACCATGCCTCAAATGACATAGCTCTTGTCTCTCCATAACTACACTGTGCAAGTACAATATCAATGACTAATCTGAAACTATCTGCAGCTTTGGGTGTAATAAAAATTGCTCTGTGTTCCATGATGGTTCTATTTACTATAAATTAAGTTGTGTCCCATCTGAAAACTCACTGTAAAGTTTAATTCTGAATACTGCTGCTTCCTATTTAATACTAGCTACATATAAAATGTTGTTGCCTTGTCTACAGCAATTAGCTATAAGTAGCTAGGATAAATAGGCAGCAACTTATGCCAGAATCTGTCAGGATAGTGCAAGCCGGTTCTACCCCTTTTTGTGTTTAACAACCATCTGCTTAGCTTCCCACTACAGTGAAATCCTAACATGTGTTAAATCACAAATTACCCTAAGAACTATAATTACTGGATTTTTTGGCAGAGTAACAAGGAACAGTCGGCATGGCAGTGTATCACAACATATGATAATAATATCAGTTTGTTGTTTGTATTAAAAAACCCTCTACGACACTCACAATATACATGATCCTTGAAAACATTCAGTTGTTGCCAACTGTCAACTGTAAATAATGAAAACTGATATATATAGGTGTGAACTAGAATGTATGTCATGCACACTATCTGGTGATTCTTCTCATAAACTGTATATGAATTGTTAAAAAAAAACTGTTAAGCTCTCAAATTCAGGATCTAAATGCAAAAATTCTTTCCAGCTGAGAAAAGGTAAAGACAAACATATGTTAATTAACTAATTATAAGACGTTCTGTGTAGTGGCTTTATAGTAATGTTGTCTGTTTAATTAGGAGAAGTACATTGATTCTCTCTCCACTCACCCACAAATATTCTGTGGCCTACCAGCAATTGGCAGTTGTATTTGGGAGGAGACTGCTGTATGAAGTTGACTCTTCCTGGCAAGTCGGAAGTTTAGAGGTGGGAACAGGTAAACTGTAAACAGACTGTTTACAGTTGTCAGGTAATTAAGTGTATTAAAGAAGAGCAGCTAACCTATCCTTCTGTTTTAAAGTCTACTTTCAACAATATGCAGGACCTTCTTCTAGCCAAAGAATTGCTAAATCTCAAAAGCCTCAAAGCTATATTTGAATGTCAATTGCTTACTGGGACAGATCAAATTCTGCCTACAAAACAAAGGGAAATCGCTAAAGATAACAAAATGTCCAGACTTCCTAGACTGCTCTGTGACTAAACAATGGATAATTACTGAGGCAGTCCAAGTTTGTGTTCTACAGCAATTTCAAAGTGTGTGTATAACATTATTCCTGTCACCGCAAAGCAGCCTGTGCTACAGAGCTCACGATGGGAGATGGGAGAAGGGAACCTGTGTGCCTACTATCAGTTGCGGTTAGTGACTAAATGAGAGCTACAAGAAAGTACATCATCTGTGAAATGGTTCTCATCATGAGAGGAGCAAAGGTAAGGTGGTCCCCAGGTAGACAGTAAGCAAGTGGCTTGTAAAATGAAAGAAGGTGCAGGTAAAGTAATATTCTACAGATCTCCCCATAAGAGAATTAGAGGGGGCTTCTTCAATTAAATATGCCTATTCTGATGAGAGTGATCAGAGGCAGGATGTACCCTTATATTGGAGAGATTTTCACTTATGTCCCTAAGGATAGGAAATGCAGGGAAATCTCCCCGACTGGGAAAAACCTGGTTGGGTTTACGTTAACCATTTCATTACTTTTTTAAGCTTAAAGTTTGGGATCCTAAAAAAATAAAACATACTGTGCATATTCAACTCTCTGCTGCAGCATCCTCCTGCTGCCGACTTTATCTGACTGCTGAACTGCCAGCTCTCCTACCTCTATGTCCAGCAGTGCCTCTGCTAGGATTTTCCCTCCGACTCTCCAGACCTCCTGCCAGACAGGATAGGGAATGGGTTCTCTTGGCTCTGGCTTTCAACCACATAGTGAGAGGCTGAAGCTTCTGTCAATCAGACATCTGAAGCGGATCGCAACAATATTGTTGAGATCCTTCTTCACTCTGGCTCAGCTCTGCCCTGTCAGCAACAGCATTTGTAAAGGTATCAAAACAAATTTTAGCAGTTACCTTAGAAATAAATCTTTGACAAATGTGTCTTTTAGACATGGAGTTTGAGAACTAAGGACACACAAAGTTTTGAATGTGAACGTATTTGATGCAAGGTTAAGTAATGTTCTCATGACAAGGGGCATTTTACATTTGGACTTCATAATACTTTTATAGGAGATCTACTAATCTTCCTATCTCTGTAACTTTTTTTTTGTGTGCTTCTGTAATGGTCTGGTTCTTCTTTCCTCATAATAATGGAGATAGTCTTGAGACTCACTAGATTACGAAGTATACAAAAACAAACAGTTATGACTTAACTAGATTATCATTTATATTTATATGACAGCCTAAGACTGTAAGAAGAAAATTAAACAATCTATTTGCCATCAAATGTCAATTCCTGAAGAGGAAAATCCTGATGTCTTTATTTAATTTCCAGTACTGACCTAATTGTAAACAGAAGATCATAGCACAACTCAGCACCAGTGTCACATGAAGTACACATCCACTGTGACTGTTATGAATCGGTATAAGGTGGTGAAATAAAAAGTAACACAAAGTAAAACAAGAAGATGATAGTAAAATTTCACAAAGTCAAAAGCCTGCTGTGACTTGAATGTACTGACTGTCACTATGTAAGCAAAATTATTTTACTTTACAGAGTTCCATTTGTAAAATGTTGAATGCAGACTTAAAAACATGTTGCCTTTGCCTCCAAAAGTCGTAGTGCCTGCACAGACTTACATGGTTTTGGTTAATGTTATTCCATTAATCCCCTACATTTTTAAACTGATACTCTCTTTTTTCTTCTCTCTTTATCTCTCTCTCATTTTACAAACAGCATTTAAGACATGATCAAGGATTCACAGGCTCCCAGTCTTTTGGCTTGCTTTGTCTGATTGAAACCTGAAAAGGAACCATCCAATAGGGACAAGTTAACTTAATTATTTGCGTGTGTTCATTTTATTTGGAGCTACTGAGATCTGTAAATAACAGGCTTTGTACTAAGGCAAAAACGAGACAGAAAAAATTATTTAAAGAGGAGCCTAAATCTCCAACAGCTGGCTAGACAGAAGACTACTTAGTATTAATATGTAATATTTCCTATTTACAAATCTATTGCACATTAAAGGAGAAATCAGGCCAAAGCTCTTTTGGCCCTAATTCCCCTGTGGATCACAGGAGTGCACTTGGTTCCGAGCTCATGTGACCCATATTCAGCCGACAGCAGGCTAAAGTCGGCTGATGTCACTCAGCCAGTCCAGACTCTGAACTGATCCTGACTTTATTGTCAGGATCTCCCCAGATGCCTGACCAACAGCTGGCTCAGCCTCCCAGAATGCTGCTGAGAACTGGGACCAGCTGTTCCCTCCCCCCCACAGTCCGACACTCCAGTGAGCACGGGAGGGGCAGAGCAGAGAAACGGTGACCGACAGTCACCATTCTCTATTCAGTGGCCTTTGATCGCTCAGTTCTTGGTCTTAGAGGCAGCACTGGACAGATGCAACACCGAACCAAATGATTGATTGTTTTTTTTGTAATCCCGCACTTGTCTTTTAAGTCTGTCTTTTTTATATAGAAGAGTCTGTCTTCTTGATGTACCGTTGAATACACTAGGCTGTAGTACGTTTACCACTTTAGTACCTGTGATTCTACCTGTTATAACATATAACAACAACTTGCCTGTGAACTGCATACTAATGTGCTGTTCTGGGGATGCAGTAAAAAAATGTTTAATCTTTAGAGGCAGCAGGGAGGATAAGGAAGGTGGGACTTACTAATGGCATAAATATTGCTAACGTAAAAATGTTTTCTTATACTGTTTTCAACTTATATTTATCAGTAATATATACTTTTGTAACCTATAATTTGTGAGGGGTGTACTTTAAAATTTCGCTATATATAAAATAAATCTCTTTTTGGAGCCAACAGCCTACACTTTGTGACTTTCAATCCCTCACTTGATCATGTTAACTATGGTGTAGTAATCAATCACATACCTATAATATAAAAAAAAGAGCAGTGCACCGAATTAAAACCTTATATGTTCATATATATATATATATATATATATATATATATATACACACACAGTATATATTCATTCAAGCTAGTTATAAAGTTATTGTCAAGTTAACTGACCAATTCTGAATCTGCTAAACTTTTGTCTGGGCATCTAGGAATCAATGACCTTCTGAACGGATTAAACCCAGTATAAGAATTTAAAATTTTATCCATAAACACATCTCATTTAATAAAAATTGTATTCTTTTAGACGAAATATAGGATGAACATATGTTTCAATGAGAATGATGACAGTGAGACAACTTGCCACTCTATTATCTGTAGGCAACCTACTGATTATCTGGACAAATTGCTTGCTTTAGTTAGACATTAGTTATGAGCTGAACGTACCTGGGTTTGGTCAAGGCAGGTTCAGTGAACATGACTAAAGTTCAAACACTATTGAAGTCAATGGAAGCTGAATAACAGCAATGACCGTTTTGTAGGCTAATATGTTAGGGATTGTTGGGAAGGGGGAGGGCTGGTCACTGCACCGGAGGACATCTACCAAAGCAATTTTTGTACATTCCATTTGGCAGGGAGCAGTGATTTTAGTACTGCATAAAGTAAAAAACATTAAAAAATGCACAATAGCATTAAATAACATTCCTATGGGATGCCCCAACCCTGGTTATGAGGTGCTGTATATATATATATATATATATACACACACACACATGAAACCTACTACAGCAACACCGACAAAGACAAATGGCTAAATGTTCAGAAATTCATCTGAATGCCCGAACAGCCAAGGTTTGGTCCAAACTTGTGTTCTGACCATACATTAAGCTCATCCGTATTGGTCATGCGTGGTAAACCAATCCTGAGAAAGGTCCACCCCTGTTCTCAAGAATTTTTTGTAGAAAGTGCAAAAAACTCTGCTCATTAAAAAAGGCCTTCCTAAAGTCAGAGGCACTTAGAACTACCCTCTAAGAAGTTCCTCCAAGGCCTAATTGCTGCCTAGTTGCTGTAGTTGTCTAGGATCAGGCTATACATGACTCACTTATAAAAAAGCAAATTTTTATATAAGTTTTTACATATACTTTAATGCACATTACAGGGCAGTAACACGTTTATGCTCCATGCACGCTAGCATTTTTTAAGCTCCTGGAAGCTATTATGAGCATTTTTTTTTCTGTTCCTAGAAGCTAAAAGTGTTATTGTATTTGTCCATGCACACTATTTTATGCTAGAAGCATTTTTCAAGCTTCAGTGTTTAGGAGCAGAAATAAAATTGCTTTTGTATAGTTTTTGTGAGCGTTTTCCTGGCAGAAAATATAATGCTGAGCACTCCTAAATGCTTCTAAACACTACTAAAATGCTCCTAACAGGTTTTTTCAAGCGTTTTTTTTTCATGTACTGTAAAAATGCGAATAAAACACTAATGCTCCTAAACATTTCTAAATACTACTAAAATGCTACTACAAGCCGGAGCAAAAACACGATTATCAGCGTTTTTCATTCAGTGTATTTTTCTAGCATATTTTGAGCTTATAAAAACGCTTGTGTGCATGGAGCCTTATAATAATTAAAAATGCACATGAATTCTATTACTCACTGTTTGATCTGTCAGAGGGGGTAGTACAATCTGCTTTTCAATTTTATTAAGGACTAATTTCCACAGCTCCTTCAAAACACGTTTCAACACAGTCTTCTCACATATTTTGGCAGACACTGATAAACTAGAACAATTTGAAAAGAAAAATGAAGATAATTAAAAGAGTCGTGATGATCTAAAATATCACAGAGCATGATCATGCCTTTTTCCTTTGATTTATGACCCCAGATAAATACGTTACAATGTTTTATAGTTTGTTTTCTTACTAAAGCAAAGTAGAAAAGCCCATTTCCTTCCAGAATTCTGCAGAGCGCAATCCTTGCTCACTCTGTGGAAGCAATAATCTCTCTGCAGAGGTCTGGCACACCCGCTACTGGATAAGAGCTATGGTTCTGCAATCAGCAAAGCTCATGCGCCCTACTGATTGGAACAGATATATTGCTACAGGGTGGCAGCGGTGCACAAAATCACGTATATATATGTGATTTTGTATTTCCGGGTAGAGGGTGTGCGCGAACCGCACGTGTGCCCTACCCACGCTGCCATTCGCGGCCACAGCTGTAAAATCATCGGGTCCCGGCTGATTACCCACAGGTGCCCAGTGATTACCGAGCATCTCCGACGGGGAGGAGGACTGCTTTGTTTACCAATAGTCCTCCTCCCTGTCGGCTCAGGCATGCTGCTCTAGATGGATGTTCACACAGTGAAGCACCAACACACCGCCCCCAGTAAAACACTCCCAGCACACAGTTAACCCTTTGATTGCCCTTCATGTTAACCCCTTCCTTCCCAGTTCCATTAGTACAGTGTCAGTGCTTTTTTTTCCAGCACTGATCACTGTATTGGTGTCAATGGGGATGTCAGTGACACCAAGTCAGTTCCTCCCAGTGTCAGAATGCCCACTGTAGTCCCGCACTCCCACTATAAGTCGCTGATCACCACCATTATTAGTAAAGAAAAAAATTCCAGTATCTATACAGCCATTTGTAAGTGTTCACGTAAACCAATTTACACGTATTGGGATTTTTTTTTAGCAAAGACATGTAGCAGAATACATTTTGGCCTAAATTTATGATGACATTTTATTTTTTTTTATTTTTTTACTGGACATGTTTAATAGCAAAAAGTCAAAAATATAGTTTTTTTTCTCAAAATTGTCTTTTTTTTTTATAGCGCAAAAAATAAAATGCGCACAGGCGATCAAATACCAAAGAAAGCTCAAATCGTGGGAAAAAAGGACATACCGTACATTTCATTTGGGTGCAGCGTTGCATGACCGCACAATTGTCAGTTAAAGTAACACAGCGCTGTAAACGCAAAAACATGGCCTGGTCAGAAAGGAGGGTAAATCCTCAGGAGGGCAAGTGGTTAATTTATGGGTGGGGAAAATGTAATTATGGATTATACAGTTTATTTGAAGATACACGTGACATTTTACTTTTTTTTTAGTTTTTAGATTCTCCTCATACACAAAACTACATGCCACCTGAATGGGATACTCAATCGTATCTGTGTGAACAACAATAGAGTTTTCTTTTTCCTTCTCAGATTTTGCAAAGCAGTTATAGCTTTTGTGGCTTTTAAATACAGCTCTCACTCTGGGATAACGGCCAATAACCATAGGCAATCAATAGTAGAACTACATACACCTTACATCCTACCCATTTTCCATGCACATATGACCTGATGATCCCATTTTACACTAATACTGTATTATTCAAAACATTACTGTATATTCACTCAGTTTACAAGAAAAAAAAATTAAACAACAAACATTAAAAGGCCTTGATATATCAACACTGGCCAGTCAGTACTAACGTTTTATCCAGAAAATCCATCAAAGGCCGCAGTACAATTTCAGCATCCATGGTTGCGTTGTTCCTGTTTGTGGATGCATTTCCATTCCCTCTCATCTGATTTAATTCTACACTCATTTGTTTCACACAGTCTTCAATTATGCTCTGGAAACTGGAAACAGAAGAAACTTGAATTACGTTTTTAGACTTCTTTTGCCACCAAGTGAGATGCTTTGTCAAACACAAATGAAGTAAAGGAAGCGTCCTACAAAGATTTTTATCACTGCCTCTGCATTTCTTTTTTCTTCATTTGGAATGCTGTCTTTACATTTGCCTTCACTGATGTCTCCCTCTTCTATACTATGATGCTGATTGCCAGCATCTCTGTTCTGCTCTACTAAGCTTGTGTGAGTTAAAGCCGATACAGATCAATTTTTCCTGTCTGTGCTTCTAAATATATTGCTTTTGATGCTTCTTTTTTTATTATCAAATTATCACAGCATTTTTTTTTTAGCTGAAGGCAGCTGAAGACCGCAGACTATTACTAATTAAAGGCATCGAAGTGCTTATAGCATCAAAATAATAATATGTAAAGAGTTAAAATAATAATATTTTACAGTAATAGCACAGTTACTTTAAATTGTGAAAAATAATATAACAGGTAAAATGAAGGGACACTTTCCAATGAAGGGTTTCCTCTTCACTGTGAAATATTTCCTTTGATGTCCTGTTGATTCTTGTGAACAAAAAGTGACAGAAAATCTCCCAAATGGAACAGCAAAAAGAAACTGACTAAGTTTTTACCACTCTGTAGCCCAGGGGGGGACTGACCATTTGGAAACTCGGGCACTGCCCGAGGGCCCGGGGTCAGTAAGGGGCCCCATGAGATGCCCCTGGTGCCTTTTTCATAGGCTTTTTTGAGTTTGGGCAAGGACACAGGGGCCCCATGATCCCCTATTGCCCGGGGGGCCCCATGAATTGTTAGTCCGCCCCTGCTCTAGCCTAAGAGATAAAAAAAGTGTTGCCTATGGATATACTGTAAAGTATAGGCAGTCCACAAGTATTAGTGCCCATAAAGAAAAAAATCCAATTTGTTGAAGTACAGTTTAGTAGTACAGTTTTCTTGTGAAATGTTTCTGTTCCATGAAATCCAGACGTGAGTACAGTTTGTAAATGGGGACTTCCAGCTTTGGGCTCCTAAGTCTGAAAACAATCCCACTTTATAGTTGTGTGTTTTTTAATTCAATTTCCAGAAAACTTGTATAGGATGACAGCTAAGTCACACTCAGACATGAACATATCTCCATGTCTTACCTTTCCAAGCGCTGAAAATTACTAGTTGATCCTGCTAGAAATTAAATGAGCTCCCAACATCCTGTGCACATTGCATCTGCTTCACTGAAATCCCAAGTATAACTAAAGTATCAGCCATGCCCAGCTCTTTTGCTACAGAACACTCCTTATGTCATTGAGATTCCAACATGGGGAGGGGGAGAGCTGGGCAGAGATGATAGCACTGTTAGTGAATTTAGTACAGCAGAGGTAGTGATGTCAGCTTAAGCAGTAGGTTTGAAGCTCACTCGATTTCTGGCGGGATCCACTTATAGTTTTTTGTACATGCAGCATTTGTAACAGGACAAAACATAGGGAAATGCCATGTGTTACAGAGATGTACTGAATATTATTTTATTTTGCCCAAGCATTCAAGTATATCCCCCCCCCCCCAAAAAAGGGCTAATTTATGTATAAGGAGTAATCAAGTGTCAACTGATTTGTGTGTATGGTATATGGATACAGTAAGGGTGCCATAAGGTGCTGCAGGGCTCTGCATTCAAAGTGTGTTAGGCTTTTGCTTTTGTATCATGCTCAGGTGTATCTACAGACATGCCATTCTAATGGAATGTACACAAATATCTGGGCAAGTAACATGTTACAAAGAATATAACACAAAATGTAAAAAAATGTAAAAAGGAAATCAAGGCTACAAAAATTTAAAATGAACAACAGAGTGCAAAAGAGAGCAGAACAAACCCAACACCCCCAAAATTTTTCAGAATGATCTGGAGTGGGTGAATGGGAACAAAGAGAAGGCAAATTTGATAAATACATATTCAGCTCTGTGTATACAAAGGAACATGGGGGAGCTCATGGCCACAATGTGGATGATAATTACACAGCGCCAAATGGTCCACAATGACTCAAATTTGATATGGTCCAGAAACATTTAGAAAGACTAAAGGTGAATAAAGTACCTGGACCTGAAGGCATACACTCACTGGTCCTAAAAATTGAGCTCTGTAATTTCAAAGACATTAATTTAAATTTTTAGGGACTCTTTAATGACTGGCATAAAACCACTGGATTGGCATAAGTGGTGCCTATATTTAAAAAAGGGTCAAAGTCTTTACAAAGTAACTACAGTACTGTTAGTTTAACTTAATAAAGTTGAAAAAATACTGTAGAGTCTAATAAAAGACCACATAGATGAGTTTTTGTTAGAAAAAAACATTTTAAGCAACAAACAGCATGAATTCATGAAAGACAGAAGTTCACAAACAAATCTGATTTCCTTTTACGAGGAGGTAAGAAAAACCTTAGACAAAGGATTGGCTGTGTACGTAGTATAGTTGGATTTTGCAAATGCGTTTGAAAGAGTTCCCCACACACAGCTAATGTGTAAGGTAAAGTCTACAGGCTTGGAAAAATCAGTTTGTAAATGGATAGAAAACTGGCTAAAAGGCCATATTCAGAGAGTAGTGGTTAATGATTCATACTCTGAATGGTCTAGGGTTATCAGTGGTTTACCCCAAGGTTCAGTGTTGGGACCCTTACTTTTTATTATATTTATAAATGATATAGGGTCTGGGATTAAATGTAACATTTCAGACTTTCCAGATGACACCAAGCTATGCAGTGGAATAACATCCTTACAGGATGTCTCCAATTTACAAGCCAATCTCAATGAACACTTTACATTTATCAACATTAAACCTAATATGCCACACAGTTGCCCAATTAAAGTTATGTATTGGGGGCTATACCTCATCTGGAATATGCAGTTCAGTTTTGGGCACCAGTTCACAAAAAAGATATTGGAAAACTGGAAAAAGTGCAGAGAAGGGCAACCAAACTGATAAGAGGCATGGAGGAGCTCAGCTATGAGGAAAGATTAAAGAAACTGAATTTATTCTGTCTTGAGAAGAGGAGATTAAGGGGGGTATGATCAACATGTATAAATACATAGTGGTCCATATTGTGAACCTGGTTTAGTGTTATTTATTTTAAGGTCATCACAGAGGACATAAGGGTATTCTTTACAACTGGAGGAAAAGAGATTTAATCTCCAAATATGGGAAGGCTTCTTCACAATACGAGCTGTGAAAATGTGGAATAGACTCCCTCAAGAGCTGGTTCTGGCCAACTCAGTATGTTGTTTTAAGAAAGGATTCATTCCTAAATGCACATAATATAACTGGATACTAAAATGTATAGGTAAAGTTGATCCAGGGGATATCCGATTGCCTGTTGGGTGATCAGGAAAGATTTTTTTTTCCCCTGCTGGAGCCAATTGGACAATACTTTATTAGAGTTTTTTGCCTTCCTCTGGATCAAATGTGGGTACTGGATAGTGTATATAGAGGCTTCATATTTCTGTTGGTTGAACTGGATGGACTTGTGTCTTTTCTCAACCAGATTAACTATATAACTATGTAACATCACTTTATCATGTATTTATTACACAAAAGCAAAGGATTGTGCATATATATATCATTAAACATGAATCATTTCATTATAAGGATTATAAGGATGCATGGGTGTTTACCTTGTGCCATATATACAGCTGAGTTCATCAAGCACTGAACTGAGCTTTACTTGAAGTTCTTTCAGCATTGCACTGGCATCAGGATCCAGCTGTAGAGAGGAGCATTTACATGTACATGATTAGTGCATATTTTATAAAACATATGAAACCTTATCTAATATTTAGCTGACTTAAGAAGCTGACTTCTTTAATGATGATTTTCTAAACACTTTGCAAGAGAATAAAGATTTGCAAGAGGAATAATGGTTGCTCATTAGCAGATGCAGTGTATCTATGGGAAGCTAACCGCACAATTTATTTTTGTTTACCAAACATGGAATACCATACAGAGAGGTATTTAAAAAAAATTGCCAAGACCTTAAGCAAGATTATTATAGCACTCATGCTTTGCAGTTACTGCTATTCCCTTATGCAAACATGCTCTTCCTGCAGTTAGCAGATTTCGTTGTGGAGTTGTAAGATCTGCTAGCCTGGATTCTGTGATCATAGGTAGAACAATCTGTTACTGTCAGCTGTTATTTTGCATATCTGCTACATCAGCAACAGAATTCACCAATGCCTTACAGAGTTTTTATTGTATACCATTCTTCACAAACCCACGCAATCTAACTCAACTTTGTAAAATTTTTATTACACATTCCTAAACAATTATAATGTACAATTGAGAATACATCTCACCAGAATAACACCATACAGATGCTATTCTAGTGGTACATGTACTGTATCAGGAGTCTGATGTTCTCTGTGAAAAAAAAAAAGGTTGGAGTAATCAGTATTGCCTACCATTGCGAGTGATCTCGATACCTCCATGTAACCATTTTGAACATTCAATGGCTTTTGTACAAAGGGAGTACATGGAAACATTATAACTGTAATGGTGTAATTTTGTTTAGAAATATTGCAATGGACTCAGTTTAAAAGGTATAATACTGCTTCCAATACAAAAACTCTATTACAGGGATGCCTAGAGTTAAAAATGTCCAATGCTTGGAACTTCTCCTGTCCCCTTGGACTAATTAGAAATCCATTAATTATTGTGAAAAGATTTTTTTTTCTTTTGAGAAGTGTAAATTGGGAAACAGTTCAGTGACAAAACACAAGGAAATCTTGTTGAAAGTCTGATAAAGCTAGTACACTGTGATCCCATGATAATTGCCATTGACTTGACTTGTAGTTAGTAGTAACCAAGGGATTGTATTGAAATAACAGGCTGTACAAGTTACTGAATGTTAAAAGGGACAATCAATTGATTTTAGGCTCAAAGTTAATGTGAAAGATCAGTTTGTTAAGCAGGTTATAAAATGTGCATAGTGTATTAGTGTTTCTACAGTTTATTTTGTCTAGACTTAATGCTTTTTTTTCCCATTTTTTAATTTTGGCTGTCAGTAAGCGGGTTAAATAGTGTATGAGCTGTTCACAGTATTTCCAAATTTTCAACAATGGGATTTTAGAATAAATGTTCCAATATTAAATTCAGCCTACGCAAAATGCTACAGCATGGGGCCTTTAGGAATTGAGAGAGTGAAAGTAATAGATGGTAAAGTTTATACAAAATTAATTTTGTTAATGATTGCTCACTTCTAGATTAGACAGCATTCAACATGGCCATTTACTTGTTTTAAATCATCGAATTAATGTCAGTATCATTTGTGGCAAGCAATCTACAGAGATTTCACTTTACTAGCACTGTTTCATCATTTTCAGAGCAGAGCCTATTTTATGGATTAATGAAATATTGGTTTATCCACCCCACATTCAGTACTTAACATAGTGAATGGCTTGGCTGTAGGCTTAAAGGAGCATTGCACCCTGGACAATAATCTGTAGCTAGACTGCACTATGCAAGCAATTAACACCTCTAAATTTAAAAGTCAGTTTAATTGGTTTCTTGGAAAAATTAAAAATATGTAGATTGTTATAATTCCCAATATTATGAAATATTTAGGGGCTGAGGTATGATGAATGTATTAAAAGGAAAAAAAATGTCTATTCAGCATCCTTAATTTGTAAATTACTGTGCAGGCAGTGAAAAAGCATCGTCTTGGCAGAGCAGTGAATCTAGGAAGCTGGGTTTTGTAAAATTTGGTGTGACCTATATTCTGTTCAACACAAAATACCAGCTAATATTTGATATCTATATACAGTATAGGCACCCAGTCATTTAATATATACGGTACATCAGTTAAGTTCAAATGACATGTGCAACCTGAAAGAATAACATTTATTGTATTATATTGCTGTATGTCTAAATGGTTTCCAGGATGCTGTAATTTAGAAAGCACCACAAGAGTTCAGCGCTCTTATTTTGCAATGTATCAAGCACACAGCAACAGCAGGCTGGAGCATAATATGGTTTATTCAGTGCAGAGCGCAAGGAGAGAACTCCAGTCACCCATAACAAAACAATCACAATTTACTAAAGCTAGTAGTACAGTAGTGGATTGATATTGGTTCGTTTGTTTCTATGGAAACTGCTCTTTGCATTTTTGTTTTTTCTGCCTTGTTTTATTGTCGAAGACTAAAGCTGGCTGTACACGTGTAGATTTATGTTCCAGAATTTTCGTTTCAAGAATATTCGTTTGATTTTCTAATCGTTAGTGGGGTCAAATCGATGTTCATTTTTGACAGCAGTGATGGGAAAATTCAAAGGGGCTCGAAGGAAAACTTTTCTCAAACAAATTTCTGGCCAATGTATGTGGTTATCGTTCAGAAATAACATTCATTTTAAAGTCAAATGTTAAAAGCAAAAGACCATTTTCGAACGACATTTTTCCATTCATCGAATGTTCGTACTACTTTTCTTACAAATGTTCTTGTCCAAAAATCTACACGTATATGGTCGGTCAGCTTAAGGGACATGCCATGCTAGCATAATTGTAGCCAGGGGCGGACTGACAACTCATGGGGCCCCTGGGCAATAGGGGATCATGGGGCCCCTGTGTCCTTGCCCAAACTCAAAAAAGCCTATGAAAAAGGTACCAGGGGCATCTCATGGGGCCCCTACAGACCCCGGGCCCTCGAGCAGTGCCCGTGTTTCCAAATGGTCAGTCCGCCCCTGCTTGTAGCAAGGAATTTTAGCACGTGAAAAGCTCTTTCACCATTTTCTCTGGTGATGTATTGCTAGTCATAGGGGATGATTTCCTAAAGATAAATAGGCTGCTCACTTTGCAAGAGAATTTGTCCCATAACTTGAATGTGCTGAAATATCAGTTTGCAAAGTTCCAATTACATACAAGTTAAAAAAAAAAACAGCATGTTTTCTTGCACATGATTGGATGATGGAAGCCAACAGAACACCTCATTTAGTAAGTTGTGAGGAAAACTCCCTTGCAAAGCAAACAGTTTGAATTTCTATGTACTGTGCGAGACCAGATAGAGTAAATGCAGAGTCCTAGGTTTAGTAACACTTTAAGAAAAATAATTATTTTAGTAAACATAAACTGCTAAATACATTTTCTCATCAGCAGTGTCCAGCAGAGCACTGGTTAAAGCTTATAGCAAGAGTTTTCATTTTGCTCTAGAAGGATGCAGAACACCTGACCTCTGTCGGGACAGTGCTGATTGGCCCTGTGCTGATCACATGCACTCTCCCAAGGAAAAAAAAAACCCTCTCTAGCAACACACACCAAACTGAGCATTTGCAGAGTGACTCCACAAATATGTCTTATCAGGAGATAAGAGGGGGACACGGGAAGAAGGGGAAGATCAGAGAAGTCAGGATAAAACAGCATTTTTACACAATGCAGAGGATTAACTCCTTAGGTTCCACAGTGAGTATATCAAGCATGTTTTACTGCATATACAGACTGATTTTACTGTTGTGGGTTTAGTAACACTTTAAGCAAATCAACTTCATAGAGTTGCTTCTATAGCTGCCTAAAATGCTTGCCTATACAGCAACAAATTTTTGGTGTGCTTAGATCATCAGCATCTGCATTGGATAACTAGCTCTTAACATGGCTCAGCTTCTGCACTTCAAATTTTTGGAATAACAGCAACAAGTAAATGACTATAAGTGACATGGCCCCATAAAACTTTCAGACTTGGACATGTGCTTCTGTCCAGCAATGCTGACCCCTTTAAATATGAGGGTTTTTTTTTTTTTTTTTTTTTAAGTATAAAGCAGTTTTCTGAAATGGCTACAGTGTTTAGCAATTGTGTCATTATGGATATAAATGATGTCTCACGGAGCCCCTGCCCATGTGCACCGTCCTTCTTTATTGCTTGTTTTATACTGGCCCCAGCAACTTCCATTTTTGCCTCTTCAAACAGCTTACATACCTCATTTTTTGATGGGGCTTTTTATGATGAGGCTTTTGATCTCTCCTGTAGAAAGGAGCAAATCTATGAAGACCTTTGCCAGTGTCCTTTCCCATACAGAAGATTATACAAAAATGTATTCATATTATGCTGTATTATAGTCATTCAAAATGCATATTTGGTAAATAGTTACATAGCCAATAATGTTGAAAAAAGAATCATGTCTTTGAAATTGAACGTAGGGGCCAACCCTAACTCAATGACATCTAGTTTGCCAAAGCAGCATGCATTATCACCAACTCATATTTTATAAATATAAAATACTTGTTTTCAACTTTATATCCTTTGCTGCATTTCAGTGTTGCTGATCCACAGCATTCTCTTAGCAGCCAACCTCTGTCTACATGCATGTACTACAGCAATGGCTGTATTGGAATTCCTCATGCCTATGTAATGTGTGTTGGAATGGTCACTTGCAGGTTCCTTCGGAAACCAATGTGATAAGGTGACAACACGGAAGCACAATCGAGAGACAGGAACAGGGAGTAAGATTATATCAAAGTGCTTGAACAAGAACCTCTATGGCATAGTCACTGGGTTTTATTTAAAGCTGCAAACTTGAAAATGACCTTTATTGCATTATTGTTCCATGAGATTTTAGAGACTGAGTTTACATGTATTTAACCTTTCACAACTCCTGAAGTTTTGGTCTAGAACCAGTGGGGCCCTGGCCAGGGGCGGACTGACCATTCTGGCTCTCGGGCATTGCCCGAGCGCCCGGGGTCAGTAAGGGGCCCTATGAGAGGCTCAGTCTGCCCCTGGAGGTGCCCATGGATTACCATGCAGAAAAGAGGAGGTTAAGCCAGACAGAGGCAGGGAGCAATGGAATCCTACCAGCAGCTGATACAGCGCTGGGAGAAAACTCATGTGCTGGCCACAATGAGGGATGGGATAGTGGAGCCATGAGGATGAGGGCTGCAGCAGCCGCTGTGGACACTTCTCCTCCTGGAGAGCTCAGCAAAGGAGCGGGGCCACAATCCCCGCCACAGGGGTGATCAAGTCAGCGAGTCCTGAAGTTAGCTGGAGGTGTCAGAGTTTACTGCACAGCGCTGGCTGGACTGGTCACCCAGAGCAACCTGCATTGTGTGAGTCTGCAGCAGGTCAGTGACAATAACAGCACAGTGATCGCCAGAGCAGCAGCTAGTCTCTCTCTCACTCTCTCCTCAGGCAGGGGAGGCAAGATCATGAGACCAGTGGGGGATGATCCCTTCACTCTCCTTCCCTCCATTCCTGGCTGCTCAGTGTAATCTCACAGCCAGCGCTCCTCGCCCAAGTTCACCTCGCTGCCTCCCCCACCACCCCCAGCCCAGCTTGGCTCCCAAGGATGGTGGTCATCCCAGGTGTGCTTTCTCCCCAGCAGCACCAGTGTCCCCATCTCCCTGTCCTCCCTTTCCTCTCCAGGAAAGAATCCTGGGGATGTGAGGACCAGTAGAGCTCCGCCGGATCTGCCCTTACTCTTCAGTGCTCAGGATCATCCTCCCCCCCAAGGTGTAGCACTGAGGATGAAGAAGGACCAGGAGCTGCCCCATGCTGTCAAGGCTGAAGACCTAGCATTGGGCTGAAGCTGCAGAGATCCAAAGTGGGCAAAGCCAGTGAGTATGCCCACTGATCTACTCACAGCCGAGCTACCTACCTACTGTGATTATGATGGGTTTAATGGGATCAGCCAGTGGATAATGAGATTATACCAGTTTTAGTTAGAAGACATATAAACAATAACAAAAGTATTAGTTGCCTACCTTACTTGGAAATGTATATCACATTTATCCATATCTACAAGCTTGAATGTGATATTTATATTCATCTTAACATTTCCCTGTGTATTTTTCTGCTTAGCTATCCTCTACACATCCAGAGCAATAACTAATAACAATAATTAGATTTAGCATAGGACTTGACTGTGGCCTTAGCATGTTAATGGGAAATAGATAGGCATGGGTTAGATGCCATTAAAGTTTTTAATAATGGATTGTAAATTATTTTTGTGCACATTTACAAAATACTTTTCCTTGCAAATAAGTGTTTATCCAAAATGCAAACGTTGCCTGAAGTGAACTTATACTGTTATGTTAGCTTCTTGTTTTGTGCTACAATTTCTGTTGCATAACTGATTTGAATGTTGTTTTCACTCTAAATGCTCATTACAAGAAGATACTGTGAAAAGTTGTTCTTAGTGGATGAGGTTGGAATACTGAGGTCATTTGTAATGAACCATGAATGTCAGTGATAGCAAAGACTAGGCTTACTATTGGGCTTCCAAGTTTATGAACCCCTATATCCGCTCCAGCCCAGAGCCATTTCTGGCACTTTTTGTTTACATTTTAAAATCAGTATATTTTGCTAGAAAATGCCCAAACATTACATATATATATATTTTAAAGCAGAGGCTCTAGAATAAACTGGTGTTTTTTGCATTTTTTATGTCACACTGTATTTGCATTTTTTCAATGCAAGTTTTGGGAAAAAATACACTTTTATGAATTTTATTGCAAAAAAACACAATACATATCCCAATTCTTTGAAAAATATAAAAGATGTTATGCCAAGTAAATAAATTAAAATTGCGCACTCCCAGAAAATGGTGACAAAGGGCACAAAATTTTACTATTCATAAGTGATGCTTTAAAAGCCTTTACAGGTTACCACTTTAGATTTACAGAGGAGGTCTAGTGCTAGAATTACTGCCCATAATCTGGTGACCACGGCGATACCTTCCATGTGTGAGGCAATTGCTGTTTGCGTGCATGCAGGACTGATGTGTGCGGTCACCTTTGCATGCCTGCACAGAGGGCGGGGACACTAATTTTTTTTTTTGAATTTTTTTTACACTGTCACTTTCAATTTTTTTTTTGGATCACTTTTATTGCTCTCACAAGGAATGTAAGTATCCCCTGACACAGCAATAGACCCGTGACAGGTATTTTTATGGAGGAATCTATCTAGGAGACCCCAAATTCCTCCTCTGCAGTTAAAAGCATTCAAAACACCAAGATCAGTGTTTCAGAACACTTTCAGTTTTTTACAAATGGTTCTGAAAATTTTCAAGTAAACCAGAAGTGATGTCAGGTTGTCACTTCCAGCTTACAATAAAGGGGAGGCGATCAAAGCCGATTCTGGCTTTATTCGGCTCTCCAGCCAGCCGGTGGTTTCGCCACCTGGTCACTTGGGATTCCCCTCCCCAAATTCTCCTATGGGTCTGGTATGGATTTTGAGGTGGAACCCCATGAAAAATTTAAAAAAGCATGAGATTCTCCCCCCCAAAAAAAACACTCCTGACCACTATGTATCTGAGCATGCAGTGTGACAGACAGGAAAGGGGAAGACAAGCATGTGGACCCACCCCCCCTTAAAACATACCAGACCCTATGACTTCAGCATGTGGGGGTACCTTGCCTGGGACCTGCCTGGCAAAGCACCTTGTCCCCATGATGAGGGCAAGGGCATCTTTGCCCACAACCATATACAGTATAGCAAATAACATCACTTGAGAGATGTCACCTCTTTGTTAATAATACATCATCCACCGGACCCATTATCCGGTAGGAGTGAAGCAAAGTGAACAGACAAGTGTCAGGGATCAGTGGGTTTTTTCCTTCAGGAGGTCAGCAAACATAATTTTGTTTATATTTTCTTTTTTTTTGTAAATGTGTAGAGGTACAATGTACTTCTTACTCATGTGTGTGGACCTGTATAATGTTTGCCCCTCATTGTTAAAGGCAGTGTCTGGATACTGATAAGCCCCTCACCCGCATACTCCCACAACCATTGGACCTGGGCTGTGTGGAAGAGACCCTTGTCCCTTGTCCTCATCAACACTGTCCCCCTAGCAAGGTACCCTCCCCTGTTAAGCATGTGGCCTGGTTGGGTTCAGGAGGAGGTTACAGATGCTTGCACCCTCCTTTTCTGCCAGGCTGCATGCTTGGGTATGGCTTCTGGTGTGCGTTTTGGGGGGGGGGGGGGGGGGGAAATCAGACTTTTATATTTTTGCATGGAGTTTCCCTTAAAATACATACCAAATGCAGAGCATTTGGTGTACCATTTACAGGAGGACCTAAAGGGTTTGGTATGAATAATAGGAGGAACCCCTGCACTGTTTTTTAAAAACTATCTCCACCCTTTGCTTAAATGACCAGAGGATTCCTGCCCATGTAAGTTAATGAGGCCGGTGACCTCAGTGGCATCTTTAACACTCATTGACAGCAGGAAGCTGTTATATATAATGGTTATGTAGTAATAGTATGATGTACAGCCACTGCTTAACAGGTAATTGTTCATCTGAATGCCAAGGCTCGGTCAGAACCTGTGTTCAAATCGAACACTAAGCTCATCCCTAGTGCTGTTATGCTATTACAAATAAAATAATCATCACCAGGATTAAGGCACGAGAAGTGGAACATGTGATCTGGGAGTATATGGGGATTTAAAAAAAACATCATACATCTGTAGAACATATCCAAAATAAAGTGTTTTTTCTTCATATGGGGATTTTCCTGAACATTTTTACCTAGTTTTATTTTTACAGAAAGCCACTTTGGCTAATAATTTTTAGCCAACATCCTGTTCCGGAAAAGGTGATGACTTGGAGAGTTTTTAAACCCAATGCCAAAAAATATCCAATCATTTTTAACATGTTAGTGTCATTTCACAATCTATTATAGACTCACAATGTTTTTTTTCCTTTCTTCCAATTGAGTTCCTGCATTGTCACCCTTTTATACAGGTTTCCAATGGAGATTACAAGTAGCTGTTTCAACACATTAAATGGGCATGGTCCACTTCTATAACTATCACTAAGCATGATCAAAGAAACGCCATGATGTCAACACTAGGGTGCATGTATGTAAAAAGCAAGAGACTGTAAAGAGGCTGCTGGTCTTCAGCAGCACTAAGATGCAACATTGGGGGTGAAAAAAATTAGAAAATAATTACTTTGCTAAAAATAAAATGACGATTGTATATGATGCACAATGCTTTACTAAACAAACCAAATGTCAAACATTTTGTTAACATCTACTTTAAAGCATTAGCTTCCATTCAGTAACACTGGATATTCTAAAATAGTGGCAAATATCTTAAAGGACACTTAAGTAAGAAAGTATTAAAACAGTAGCTTATAGAAGAGCTTGGAGCACCAGTTACTGAGTCAATTGAAAAGGTTGGCACGTTTATAAATAATGAAGACATTCCCACATATTAAAGCACTGAATGTGGGTAGAGGAAGTGAGGCAGATTTACTCAAAAAGTAGAGAATCTTTACTGAAAAAAATGTGTGAATAATCACTTCATTTATTCAATCATGTGAAAAAAACTGCACATGATTGGGTATACAAAGTGTACAGATATCTGCTTTTCTCATTAATGGATAATTAAAGTGAATATTAACACAATTTATTGTGCTAAATTAGCTGAGAATCTTCTCAACCACTTTAGTAAATCAGCCCAAGTATCTCATTGAAACACTCTAGGTTACATTTATGACTGTGTTACCCCAAAGCAATTTATTAGAAACTCCTTTTATAATATGCAAAAATGATAGGAATAAGTTAACTGGCTGCTTTGGTGCAGGCTGTTGGTGGAGACACTTCTGCAAAATGCTTCGGCAAAAGAACAATTGCAGCCAGCAGTTGTTTGACCCTTCCATAGTTTTAAAGAACTGATAATGTACCTCAACTAATTACAGCCAATATGTATTCATATATGTGTGTATGTTTAGGGGGGTATGCTCATATACAGCTCTGAAAATTCATAAATAAAATGTAGCAGTTTCATATATTTAAATGACTGGCTATAAAGTATTCTTCTTCTTATTATTATTATTAATAATAAAGTGTTACTAAACCCATAACAGTAAAATCAGTCTGTATATGCAGTAAAGCATGCTTGTTATGCTCACTGTGGAACCTAAGTGGTTAATCCTCCACATAATGAAAAAGGCTGTTTGATCCTGTCTTCTCTGATCCTCCTCATCTTCCACAGTCCTCAATCCCTCTGTCTTAGTACAGAGCCCTAGGAGACACTCTGCACTTGTTCAGTTTGCTGTGTATTGCTAGAGAGTTTTTTTTTTGGGGGGAAGAGAGCATGTGATCAGCACGGGGCCAATCAATTCTGTCCAGACAGAGGGTCATGCAGCCTCATAGGACAGTAAGAGGAGAATGAAAACTTCAACTACAAGATTAATCAGTGCTCAGCTGGGCACTGATAGAAGTCACCGGACTGCTCTAACTGAGAAAAGGTATTTAGCAGTTTATATTTACTAAAATAATTGCGTTTCCATGCTCTGTGTACTGTGGGAGACCAAATATAGTGAATGCAGGGTCCTGGGTTTAGTAGCACTTTAGGCAACTGTTTGTTCGGTAGTTCAGCTTTCTAGTAAAATAGGTTCTAGGTATGAGGGAAATTTGATAAAAAAATGATCTCATCTTTCATTTTATGTAGCTAAGATATACATTTTTTCCATCCTATTAGTTATAGGCAGCAGGGCTTCTTTAACGGGAGTGAAAGCATCTATAACAACAAAGAATCTAGCATCTTTCAAAGAATTTTAGTCTTTAAAAAATTCTCTTTTAACTTTGAACATTTTAAGAAATACTGTTCTTTTGCTCATTCTTCACTTGATAAACATTACTTTTTAGTATTGTAAAATAAAAGGGCTTTGTAGATGTATTACCTCATGTCAAGATTCATTGTAATATTGTTACAAGGAACTTGTCGAGATGATCAAGGACAGTGAACTGCAGAAACAAGCTGGCATGGTTTAATCACTGCACTATTACAGGCTAAAAAGGTTTATCACTGCATCCCTCTGGTGCAGGAATGACAAATCTTCCACTCTGGCTTTTACTCACTTGAAAGTAATGGGCTCTTTAATTGATACTTCTGGGCTCCTTTCCCCAAGGGCAAGATGGATTCACAAAAATCCATCTTACCCTTGCTTACAGACATATGGGTATGCATATATATATTAGTCTGGGTTATGATATTGGTTGCTTTTATCAGAATAATCCCATTTACTCTTTTCAGTATAATATAATGTCTACACTTGCATGACTTTGTAAGTGACTACGGTTTATTAATTTGTTCCTGCAGCACTTCCCTGGCTGCCAGACATAAATTAATATTTGAATTTATTGACATTTATGTATCAATACTAAAAAAAAAAAAAAAAAAAAAAAAAAAGAATGGCCTGTGGTAGAGCAACATGAAAGAATGTTCTTGGAAATAATTTGTGAGATCTATACAAAAGGATGGAAATGATTTATTATGTAGTATGTTAATGTTTACAGGCTGCCCCTCCCTGCACTACTACAACAAGAGATATGTAACAGTAAAACAGGAAATATATTTATTCTATATGTCCTATAACCAAAAAGCTGAATTTATGCAAAACTGATCAAGCAGTTTTCAGTTAAATAGGGATTAACAAGAATAAATGACCCTTGAATTCCTTACTCCTAATGTTGATAAATTAAATGGTCTCTCTATCTATTTTTTTCCTGGCACAAACCCTTGCTTTTTTTATACTTCAACTGTGAGATACTATATTGCTGGCGTAATTTTTTATGTTCTTTACCTGGAAAATGTGTGTGTTCCATCACCTCTTATTGCATTTTCCATATTATAAACCATGTATACAAGGAAAGCAGAGCCCTCTCACAAAGGCCAAAGTAGATGTGATGATCCAGGGACTTGAGAGAAGAAATATCACCAACAGAGCTCCCAGGGATAGATACAAAAACAGTGCATCTACCAAAAAAAAAATGGGTGAACCGACCGACTGAAGGCCACCTCACCATTAAAAGGAAAGTGGGGGGTGAGGGGGGAGAATAGAGTATTATCACTTTGGTGTCTCTATTTTCTCACTCTGTCTTGATACAATATATTTCTAGGATTTGTGACTGGCACTTAATCTATAAGGATAGGGTGTTAGTAAATTTCCCATAGACTTATAGTACAGGACTAACTACTTATAGTACAGGACTAAACAGAGATTACCTGGCATGGTGGTTGGGGTAACATATATTGTAGTATGTGGGATAAATATTGTTTGAGTATAGCATTATTTAAAGTGACTATATCATTATTTAAAAAAAGAAAATTCTATTCTATATGTATTCTGAAATCAAGTCCCTTTTTTGTCCTTAAAACATCAAGAAATTTTTTTTTTTTGCTGCTATAATCTGACTTCCTGTTAGAGGGCAGCTATGTTAATTCTCCATGGTCCCATTGTACGGAGAAACATAGCCACCCTCCTTGCTCACTTCTTATATGGATGAGATTTATAGTGTGCAGAGTGCAGTGCAGATAACTGCAACTAATGTGTAATGAGGGGGAAAAGCCGAGGTTACATGGAGGCAGAAAAAAAAAATACAGTAAGAAACCTTTTCATGAAAAATATATTACAGAGTCATTAAGCAGTTAAGCAGTGGATGTGTGTGGATTATTTTTGAAGAATAAGGATAGTAGTACTTTAAACAAAGTGAGTGTATAAAAGTTTGTAAACAATTAATTGTCTTAGTGGTTAGCACTTCCTCCTGGCAGCACTGGGGTTGCCGGTTCAAATCCCACTAGCACTAGCTGGCTGGAGTTTGCATGTTCTCCCTATGTCTGCATAGGTTTCCTTTGTGTACTCCAGTTTCCTTCCACACTCCTAAGACATACTGGAAGGTTAACTGGATCCTATCTAAATTGGCACTAGTATGTGTGAATGTGAGTTAGGGATTTTAGACTGTAAGATCCTTGAGGGCAGGGACTGATGTGAATGTACAATATATATGTAAAGTGCTGTGTAAATTGACAGCGCTATATAAATATCTGAAATATTAATATTAAATAGTTTTGTTGCATATGGTCACTCCAATCTTGTCCCTTTGTTTTTATGTCTTGCAGATCAGTGATCCAAGCTGTTAAGTTAGGTTGTTCCCACTGGTTTCCACTAAAAGTATTATATTTATTATAACCCTTCTTTTCCAAATACATTTAACCCTGTGCACATTGCGGCATATGTTTAAAGACATAATAACATAAGTAGGAGATTAGTTTTTTCCTTTTTGGTTAGAGTGGGGAAGGGTTAGAACCTCTGCTGAGATTTTACTAATATTGGGGGCCCTATTAGATATATTTTATCTAACTTCCTGACTGTTATCACCTGGATACTAGGCTAAGAAAAATCTCTCTAAAAAAGATAGCAGTAAAAACCTGACAGAGGTTCTAATTTCTCCCCACTCCATCCAAAACTAAAAATAAATGTTTGACTTGACATATGCTTTAAAATAAAGTTTTTGCTTTATCAATACTGGGCCCCTCTGGTGTTTCATTATGAGCAATTTAAACCTTAAGGTTATACCGTTCAAGGCATCCTGTATGAGCACCCTATACACTATGAATCTCTGAACATATCAGAGAGCAGTCTCTATATAGGCAACCTCAGCCCAAATAAGTGGTTAAGTTTCATTAACACATTAGACATCATGGCCCTAGGCTGACATTAGAGAATTAGTTCAGTAACAGGGTGTCTTCCAGAGATTTAGGCTGTCAATCAAGTTTTATTTGATGACCACAGCCAGTATTTTCTGAAAACGAAATGAACCTTAGGAATATAATTTGTTTACTACAGCTTTCAGATATAGATAACAAGAGTCTGATTTTAGTTCTAAAAAAGACTGACTCGAAGCATTCCCCTCAATCGCTTTCCATCCAAGACAAAATCATAACATTGCATGACAGCGACTGACCTGTCTCCCAGCAATAAGAACAGACGCTAGCTTCAAACCAAGTTTTCATATAAATTCAAGTGAGCAATTTGACAGAAATAAGGCAGGCAAACTGTGCTATTTATTTTCAGTATAAGATGCTCAGTAATATGAACTGCATCTTTACAAGGCTATCTTTTATAGCCCCAAGAAAGCAAGCTAACATTTCAGTTGTCATAGGCTTGGTTTTCATGCTTACTGTGCATTTTCCTTAAATATACACATTGCAACAAAAAGCTACATTGTATGTGCTTTTTGTTAATATATTAATAAATACCTGTTTTATTAATATAGCGAAAAGGAAAGCAGGCAGTTTTAGAAAGTAAAGGTTTGCTATACAGTTGAAGATATACTCTTGCGATGTTAGCGTTTGTTAGGATACAAAGACATGCCGTCAAAATGGTATCTGCATTCATCAGTGGAGGGCTGGAAAATGTTGGCTAATACAGAGCTGATTTTTAGCAGCTTTTCCCTTCCAGAGCATAGTCTTGCTTTTGACTATTATTATTTATTCTAACAGTGAGATGTTTGACTAAAGCATAAGTCTTTTTAACAAAGACTCTGGTTAAAAAATAAGTCGTTTTGTGCAAAATTCTGGTAACATTTTGCACCTCAAATTGAAATAGATTTTTAGGGGCCTTACAAATTCAATAGGAGCCAACCTCGTACCACATCCATCAATTATTTTTAAATCCAAGCCAAACAGAGATAAAAATGTGGACTTTAAAGGTACACAGAAAGACACCAATTGTGTATTAAAATGCTATGCTTATTCAATGAACAAAAAAAAAAAAAATTAAATTAAATTTAAACATCATGGGGTAAAAAATAATAAAGTTAAAATTAAATTTAAAGTTAATGAAGGAACTACTATGCTGTCTAATGCAGTTTATATTAAATACTCTCACTTATCCTTCATTTACAGTTACCTTAAATAATTTGACTGGACATGACTCAGGGAGTGTAATAATTTGTAAATTTATTTGAAGAATTGTACAACCCAGAGGAACTTGGCCCTTTTCCAGCCCTCCCCTGCTGACCACCTACATCTTAGCTTTGGCTCCTCAGTTTAATAATATAGTAAAATGAAACAATTATTATTTTTTCTTTAACATGAGAAATGCCCTAAAATTTCTTAAACCACATTGGGCACTGGTTTAGAAAGTGCATCAAAGTGTACAAAATTCATTTTGTTTTCTAAAGCTGTCTGCAATTATCGAAAAAAAAAACAAAGAAGAATAGTAGAATTAATTAGCCACTTTACTGGCAGAACAGAGATAGCTTATACAGTGCTCTGTCGAGAAGAAAGTGGCTCAGGGCACAGGGTTTTAGTGTAATCCAAGCAGAAAACATTTCTTCGGTTTCCTAACATCATGCAAACTGATAAAATAAACACAGACTACATACGGTATCTGATTTTGTCTGGGTATTGAGGAATCAGTAACTGAGCTGAAATTTAACTGCTGTGCAAATAAGTCTGCACCAGCAACTTTTCCTTAGGCTGTTTCATTTTGTATCAAAAACACCATTTAAATAAAATATAGTAACATTATGCCTCTTCAGCCCACACTGATCTGATATGCGTCTGGAAATACGCTCAAATGTACTTGCTGAAATAAGATGAAAAAATAAATAAAAAAGCACCAGTTTGAAAGCATACAGTGGTACCAGCTGACTAAGTAGTAGTAAGCGGCAATGTGAGGTTTACATGCCAATGCTTAGCACCAGTTAGTCAGCACCTTAGAAAACCATTCCTCATCATGCATAGCCAGCATTTAGGGTCATATAGTGACATGGCTCTGCCTAAGATGTTAGAAATTTTCCATTGTTAGAGGAACACAGTCTTTAGGTTGTGTCTTTATCTTTAACTCCTCCAGCTTATTTTTTCCACTTATCCATAGATCAAATAACCAAGACACATGGACCTTTCTATAATGCAGTGCAATTAAATCAGCTCAGCAATTCATACCAATCCGATATTAATTTCCCTAACCAGATCAGTTTATAGAGGGCCTATGGTCTGTTGCCTATACTTTATAACTAGTATGCCTCCCTAAATATAAAAGATAGTAATAGATGTTGAGCACTTTGCTTTCCAACCACCCAATTGAATTGGACGCATTTATGAATGGGCAAATCTGTTTGATCAAATGCGGATTGAAATTCATTAAACCTAAATTTACAAATGAATTGAAGGTTTTTGCAATTTTTGCAGCTTTAGGCAAGCTATTGAGAAAAAAAGGGGAGAAGGGTACTGCCATGCTGCCATGGGGGACATATAACAAAGAACAAAAAAATTAAAAAATACCATAGAGCAAGAAGAGGATTCTTTTAATGCTACTTTGAGGGCACCGTGGAAATAAACATGAACCCTTTATTTACATACATGGGAGATACCTTTAGGTTGTATTTGGTGTTACCAAATTTTACGTTGACTGCTAAAGTGATTTCCAGCTTCTACAGGGATCCCACAAGTATATTGCAGATATGCAATACTATGCAAGTATGCAGTACTTATGTTAGTTTGAGCTGGACCAATGTAACCATGCAATACTAACCATACCTGAAATTCAGTTTTACAGTAAAACTCCACTTTACTTAAGTCTTTCATTGACACATGTATAGTAAGTGCTAACAAGACATTTTTGCACTGTGATCTTGTTTGAATTATCTTACTAGGTCAAACTACAGCTAGCTATAATTTCCTGCATTTTACAGAAAAATTAAAATTCCTTTTTTTCCAGATATGACTACAACCTGCAATTAGCTCACTACACCTCCCAGCAGTCTGCTGCAGCTCCAATTACATATGGCCTTACATGAATGAAGATGAGATTATAAAATCTTCATTCATATCTGTAGGTTGACTGCTCTGGGAGTTTATGTTTGGTGTGGTACTTAAATAGTGTGTTATAAGGGAGGTTTAGGAAAAATGATTACAATATAATATAATATATTGCTCATAATAAAGGGATGATCTCCCAATTAAAACCCCCAGAGAAATATCACAATTTCTACAAAATGAGAACAGTAACAATCATCTTGAAATTGTGATACAGTCTTTGCAATGTATATAGTTGACCTGAAAAAACTGGAGTCTCACTTTAAAGTGCAACTAAATCCACTCATTTACCCATTTTCCACAACAGTTAAATTCAGGGCATGTTATGAATGATAACTGTTACTAGTGTACTTATGTCAACACCTACTGAACTATCCAGCCATCAAATGGCTGCTGCCATAGCTGATCACATGGCAACTGCAGATCAAACAGAGGCTAAGATGGCAGCTTCCTAGGCTTTAAAGGATAGGAGGGTTTAGTTACCCTTTAAAGTCCAGGAATGGAGTCTTGTGTCACCGATAGAGAAAATATGATACTTGTTGCTTTTCATTGAATAGCATGTTGTTTTTTTTTTTTTTACAATCTGGCTGTGGAGGAACAGCTACATAGATGTTGTAATTTATCATTATTGCACTGCATCAATTTATTGCCTATGTATAAAATGGGCAAAAGACACAGAACATTATTTTTTATAGAAAAAAGACATCAGCACCCATAGGTCAAACTAGGATTCTCCATGTGTCTTGTTTTTATTACTAAGCAATTGTTATAGCAGATGTCACGATGTAAAATGTTTATTTCATCTCCCAATGAATTCTCAATACGACATTTGTGTTCCTCTCTTAGGCTGGCACAGTCACAATAGCCTGTCAGGCTGGCACCATGATACAGCCTGTAACATATGGTTTGAACTACCAATGCATGCTAGCTTTCACAAACCTTGTAAAAAGCTATTGCTCCTTCTTTCTTCTGCTCAGTCGATTGCAGGTTAAAAAGCATTGGACAAAGACATGACACATTACAGACAGAGCACAAAACACAATACCATCAACACAGATACAGAAATGTTATATGCAGTAATAGCTGAAGATGATGGACTGGTGATCACAACACAAAACATAGATTTTTTTTTTTAACTTTACAGATCATTAGCATTCAGTGCACAGGAAACTATGAATTTAGTACGTTATTTTTTTTATTAAATTATTGTGATAAGGTTTAATACTACTGTTTTCTAAGATTATATACTAATGTAAATGAATTAAGTAGGCATATTGCTAATGATCTTTAAATATATCCTAATAAAACACATGCAATATATATCAAGGTTCTTACCTCCTTCCCACCCATATTTTCAAACATCTTTTCCAGTTGGACTCTTAGCTGTTGAATGTTGTTCATCAGTATACAGGGCTGAAAATGATATAATGAAAATGAAGAAAATGAGCTTTGCTTCTGTATAAACATTTTATCAGCATTTTGTTTTTTGTTTGTGGTGTGGATAGCTGCAGTTGCATGAGATACCATGGCCATTCATGTGAAAGCATCATTGTGTGTGTTTACTATGAGAATTGGTGATTGCTTTTAGACTTGGGCTTGTGCCTAAGTTTAAAGTGTGTGTTACACCAACATTTCATATTTCTAATATGTGTTTGTGGTACCATGTACTTGTATGAAATGTCTCTTGTTCTCTTTGAGTTGCTTCCTTTATGTGAAATACCTGGTGATCCTGCCAGTCCCTCCTGCTATTTTAAACTGACCATGCTGGGCATGGAAACACATCCATCCATCCCAGCGAGGTCAGTTTTCTTCTTTGCACTCTACTTGGGAGCACAGCCTACCTGTAATCCAGATGTCAGACTTCTGCTGACACACTCCCTGAACAGCTCTTCACTATGAAGATCAGTGTATTGCTGTTTCTCTGCCTCCTGCTGACATTCTACCCCCCCCCCTCCTTATACAGATGATATTGAGGTCATGTGATCATATTAAACAAAGATAAGCTGAATGGGTTGTTTTACGCTCTTGCTCATGTGAGAATTTAAGAGTGTAATTTCAAAGACATATGTTTTTTTATATGTTTAATGTTACTTTCATCTAGTCTTGAATGTTACACACTGAAATACAGAGCATTGTCATTAAAGCCCAACTCCAGACAAAACATTTATTTGTTTTGGATTGAGCTGGGAAGGGATTAGAACCTTTGTCAGATTTTGCTATCTATGGTATCTCTGACCCTATTGACAATATTTCTCCAAAGGGCATACAGATAAAAACAGAAACACATTTCAGCAAGGTAAGGAAAGGTTAGTAGTTCTGACTTTTTTTTTTTATTGCTTTCTATGGCTTGACATGGTGACACGATGACGACCTCTTCCTCCATTTATTTTGTCATTGGGACAAGAAATGAAGGTAAATCTCCCCATTGGAATCACAGACAGTAAAAGTAAAACCTAACTCTGGACTCCACGTTCTCCCCCACTAAAATGTTGGCTGGAGTTAAGCATAACAGTATAGTAATTAATATTAATGTTGTACATAAAATGCATTTTATAATATCATGAACAAGAGCTGACTCTCAAAGTAAAAGTTCAAGGAAAATCAGAGATCTGCAGTGTGTGGTTTAGAATTGCCTTCCCTTGCAAAACCAGGCCAATTTTAAATGACATGCTCCATTTGACTTAAAGTCATTTTAGGAAGGAAAGAATTGGGGGCATGTGACAGTGGCAGGGTTGGTGATTAGCCTGGCTGCTGCAATCTGTATCAGATGCCATATATGTGGTTCTTTCTCATGAAGTCTGAAATAGATGGAGTTGCAGTAATCTAGTCTAGATGATACAAAAGTAGGGATTCATTTTGGTATATCCTCTGCTGGAATCAGATGTTTAAGTCATTGAATATTTCTGAGATAGTGGGAGGATAGTTGATAGCTTTTGCATAATTGTTAGGTCAGCATCTAGGATCACACCCAGGCTGTGTACATGGTCTGAGAACATAAGATTTGTATTCCCAAGGTTTAAACCATCTTGACACGTATGTGGCCACTTTAATGTTAGTCTCTGCCCTCCAATTAAAAGTACTTTTGTCTTGTCTGGGTTCAGCTCAGGGGCAGACTGACAACTCATGGGGCCCCAGGGCCATAGGGGATCATGGAGCCCCTGTGTCCTTGCCCAAACTCAAAAAAGCCTATGAAAAAGGTACCAGGGGCATCTCATGGAGCCCCCTGCTGACCCCGGGCCCTCGGGCAGTGCCCGAGTTTCCAAATGGTCAGTCCGCCCCTGGTTCAGCTTAAGCCAGTTACAGGTCATCCACTCTTGTACATCATCTTGGTCACAGGATCACCTGTGTCTGGTTTGGGGAAAGGTTGAGTTGTGTATCCTCTGCATGGCAATGGTAGCTAAGGCCATGGTATTGGATGTTCTTTCCCAGTATAATCATGTATACAGCAAATAGCATTGATTACAGAATTGAGCCCTGTGGAATCCTGTAATTTAATGGAAGTGAAGAGGAAGAGTGGTGTCATGATGTAACCCTTTGTGATCTCTGTGGCAAGAAGGATTTGAACAAGCTGAACACTGTTTCTAGACCACAGAGCAGCTTTAGGCGATTTAATGATGCAACAAATACAGCAGATAGATTAAGGTGGATAAACATGGAGCATTCTCCTTGGCCTCTAGCCATTAATAGGGTCATTCAATAGTTGAACCAGTGCTGTTCCTGTACTGTGTTTTTCCTGAAAGCAGATTGAGATTTGACAAAGATTTTGTAATTTGACTGTCAGGCTTTCAGCATGCTATTGGTTGCCTTTTCAATAACCTTTCCTAAAAATGGAAAAGGTTTGACACTAGTCTGTAGTTGGTCAAGATCGTGGGATCCAAGGAAAGATTTTTTTTTTTAGCAATGGCCTGATAATGGCTTCCTTAAAGTGTTGCTAAACTCACAACAGTAAAATCAGTCTGTGTATGCAGTAAAGCAAGCTTGTTATACTCACAGTAGAACTTAAGGGGTTAATCATCTGCATTGTGTAAAATGGATGTTTGATCCTGTGTTCTCTGATCCTCCCCTTCTTCCATGTTTCCCATTTCATCTCCTGATGGGTCACAGCCTTGGGAAAATTCTGCACATGCTCAGTTTAGTGTGTACTGCTAGAGAGTTTTTTTCTTTTTCTTACATGTGATCAGCACAGGGCCAATTGGTGCTGTCCAGATGGGGTCAGGGGTTATACAATCTCATAGTGCAGTGAAAGGAGAATGAAAACTCATCCTACAAGCTTCAACCAGTGTTCAGTTACAAGACTGCTATAGCTGCTGATGAGAAAAGGTATTTAGCAGTTTATATTTACTAAAATAATTGCATTTCCATGTTCATTGTACAGTGGGAGACCAGATATAGTGAATGCAGGGTCCTGGGTTTAGTAAAACTTCGAAGCTGGTGTAGGAAGATTCCTATATAGTTTTTGGGCTGCTAGATTACTATAATTAATACATGCTGATAGTGGGCCAGGTAGACCCGAGTCAAGGTCACATATAGTTGGACAGAGCACTTTGATGATTAGTATAGTTTATTCAGGCTAATTTTCAGGCTTAATTCCATCTCTGATTGAAGAGATTTATTTCCGAATTAATGAACACACTCCTCACATTTTTCCAGCAAGAGGTTTAGACTTGGCTTCAGGCATCCTGGGATGTAAAATATTTTTAACAGTGCGGAAAAGTTGATCAAATCTGTTACTTGCTTTTGTAAATTTTGTGGAATAGTCTTTTTTTTTTGCAATAATGATCTTATAATCATTAAGAAATGTATTAAGTGATGTTTTTGGCTTCAGTTTCTGTTCTTTTCTACTGCATTTAAAGTTCATGCCACTTTCATTTGCCTCACAGTTTTGTCATACCAGACTATGAGAAGCAATGAAGTAGAAAGCAGAGCAAAAATTATACCAAAGTATAATTAAAGGCAAAACTTTTTTTTGTTTTTGTTGTGTACATAGTGTAGATGGATTAGAATACCTGTCAGGTTTTTATAGCTACCTTTGCCCTGTTAGGAAGATTCACCCTGTTTGTCCTGGTTACTATTATAATGAAAGTAAAATAAAATCCTGATTTTTGCGTTGTTTCCAGGACAGTAATAGGGGGGGAAATCTTCCAATGGGGACACTGGTTCTGGTGACCTGGGGGGGCATGAGTTTCCCTTTATGTGCTGGGATTTTACCCCACTTCCTGTTTTGGCTATGGGTCAGGAATTGAGGAAGTTCTCCCCAATGGGGCACGTATGGCATACAAAACTGACAGGGATTATGACCCTCCCTCACTCTCTCCAAAATGGACAGAAAATTTGCCTATAGTTCTACCTTAAAATAGACCAGGTCTGAGTCCAGCTTTAGGGTACCCAGGATTTCCTCAAGACACGGGTCAGAGCTTAAGCTATGTAAAAACAACAGCCTTCATGGGCTATATTTCACAAGAACCTCTTTGTGGTTTGTGTTAAATGGAAGAGCAGTATGGAGTTTTTAGCTTGATTCGTTATTTTGAGTCTCAAGTGGAAAACAAGGTCAGGTGTATGACCTTTTTTGTGAGTGACAGACGATAGTTCTTGAGTAAATCCCAATGCTGTCATAGTAATAAAGAGTTCTTTTACAAACTGAGATTACTTCTCATCAATCCAGACACTGAAGTCTGCCAAGAAGAGCAGTCTGGTGTGGTCTATGGCCAGTGCAGTCATAATGCTTTTTATTTTCTGAAGAAAGGCTTTTCCATTACTTGTTGGTTGAAATATAATAAACATTTTAAAGCTGATTTATCTAGTTGTGCATTTACATATTCAAATTAGTGAGTTGGGGCAATGGAGAAGGGTCTAGGGTTCAGTTTGGATTTAAAGGAGATTGCAATTTTCCCACCCTTGTGGTCTTGGCTTGGATAGTGAAATTCTGAAAAGTTGTCCTGACTTTTCATCTTGCCATGTTTCTTTGCAGATAAATTAAAAATAAGACAGCTGTCATATCGGATCTGATTGATGTTTTGTGACCTGCACCAATTTGCACAGAATGGTTCTGATGGAGTAGGTATCTCAATTTTAATGCATCAAATATGTTATGTAATGTTTTGCAGTGGGGAGGAAACACAAAGGATATTGTGTTTTCAGGCCTATGTGTTTTATGCCCCTGATCTGGGCAGAATTACTAATTGATTACTCAGTTGAGGAGGGCAGGTTGTAAATGATAGAACTAATTTATTCAGTGTGAGTATATTCTTTATCTGCCGGTCCTCATCTGCACCCCTATGACTCTTTTTTCAAAATGTCAATTGACTTTAGGATGGCAATTTTGTAAGGTTCAATGCGTATGTCAGAATCAGCTTACTAAAGAGACAACAAACAACTAGGTGAGTATGAATCCATTCTACTGTATAATGTTAATTTAGGAAATTAGTTTCCTGGGTACACAAGTGAAGTTTGTTATATTTTAATGAGCAAATGAAAAAGCAGAGGAGAGGTGTAAAAATTATTTGTAAAGAAAGATGGGTACATCCACGGACATGTTTCAAAATGCTATGTGATTAGACCGCATGGCTGAGTTTCCCCAGAGTAAAATCTAGGAATGATATATTACAAACCTATGATAGTATTTAAGATATCTGAGTATATTTTGTAAATACGAATTAGAAAATGTGCACACCAGTACAGTAGAAGAGAAAACTAAAGGGAAATTGGTATACGTATGCAACTGGTTGTCTGATTATTGTACTAATAAAAGGAGTTTCATTTTGTATTCCTCTGGGGATAATTTCTTAAAACCTTGGCGCCCCAGAAACAGAGATTTGATCCATGAGTATATTTATGTAGGATGGCAATTCAATTGTTCATGTGTAACAGAATATGGATTTCTTTATCTGACTTCTGTTGAACAGAGAGGACTAAACATGGATTGAAATTCCTACTGAACCAGCTGACTTTCAATCCATGTATGGTCAGTTTAAGAGAAGTGCTATGAACAATTTATGGTAGCGATCTTATACCTAGGACATACAACAAGATAAATACAAGAAAAAAAAGTGTTTTGAAGTGGAACTACAGCCAAGTCAATGGGGTCAATTCACTAAAGGTTACCTCATGTGATAAGATAGCCACGTGACTCATTTGCATAAATGTTATCTTATGAGAAAATAAAAGTCAATTTATCAAAGTAAAATATCAAAAGTAAGGTAAATACTGCACATTTGTTAAAATAGTGAGATAAATACCACAAAAACAATTACATAAATCATTAAAGTCAATTCATTAAAAAACACACACATTCATTATTTATCACCAGGTGTTTTCTGGCGGTATTTTAGAAATGTACAAAATAACAATTAGAGGAACTCTGCACTAGCCAGAAAGTGTAAAGTATACAATGCATAAAATGTAAAAATGTTCTCCTCTAAGCACAGAAATGAAAATAAATTGTAACATTTCATCAGAGGGAGATCATTTTGGGAATGAAAGCACACTACAATGTTTTCATAGTTTCACAATATTGTTGTGTGAATTCTGGTGCAATGTTAGCCTGCAAAAAAAAATTGTGAAAAAACACCTAAAATAATGCAAAATTTAAATGCTAATTATTGCAAAACATATATTTAATGCATTCGGTAAATAACACGTTTCTAAGTGAATTGACTACTTTTGAAATATATACCGCATGAGTTATTTTAGCTCAAAAATTCATGCAGTATTCATCTCTTAGTGAATTGACCCCAATGTTACTTGTTTTTGTTATAGTAGAGCAAAATAGAAGCCATCTCCCTCCAACAGGGACAAAGAGTGGCACAAATCTGACAGTGTATTATCCCTTCAGCCCTCTACACCCTTTAAAGAACTTAAAACTAAAAAAATTACAGAGACCCAATTAACAGCAAGAAATCAGGAATGTCTATGTGTAGGTAAATGTAGATAGTATTAATTAGGCTACAATGTAGTCTGAACATCTGTTTGTGAATAACAGTAAAAGAAAGTTTTGTATAAGGAAACTGAAGTTTTAAGTCCACGCTTGCTTGAAATGTTCATGTCCAAGTATACCAGAAATGTCCTTTCAGTTAAATTCACCTGACATTGCTACAAGATTAGGGCAATGTAATTTACATAAACCAGCATGTGTGTTATATTTCAATGGCTAACTTCAAACAGTAAATTAAACACTTTGAAATCTGGTATGACATACAAATACTCTAAACTGCACTTACATTGAATTGCTCTACCAGGTAGGTGGCTATGGTATATGACTGTTAATGTAAGACCCTACAATTGTATTTTAGTCTTTTAAAGTCAGGCATTGTTCATAAAGAGAATGCAAATAGTCATTCTGCTGCAACATAAGATCACTTTGCTCACTCTAGAATATGTAAACTAAAGAAAGGGCTTATTTAATTGAGGCCACTGATCATCTAAATTGTGCAAACATAACTTACTGTAAAAGCTGAGCACCAGACAGAGGAACAAAACACCAACAGATGCAGATATATGTTTATTAAAAAATAAAAAAATATATATTTTGTATTTAACCATTCCCACTAACTGAATTCGACTTAACTTCAGTCTCTTGACATAATCTATTCAACAGCATTCTGACTAGTAGATGAAGGGGCAGAACTTGGGACCAATTAGACATCCCAAATACAAATGTTACATAGTTAGGCAGGTTGAAAAAAGACAAGTCCATTGGCTCCTGTTGCAGTCAGCAAAATCCTAAGAAGGTGACTGAGCCCCAGTGTGTCTGTCTATGAACGCACACAGCCCGGCTCAGGAACTGAAAATTGGCCTGGGCAAGAAGGGGGTGAAAGTGCACGGTATTGAAGTGGTTAATGTTTAACATATTTTTCTAGTTGCACATTTTGGCACCAAGACAAGTTAGGCTCAACTTAAAGCCCAAATATAGACAAAAAGTCAATTTGAAGAAGGATTGGGTTTGACACTCAAAAACAGATTATAGGATAAGTTCACATTTTATGTGCAGGTGTCTTATACTCTGGGCCCCAATTCTCCTTTCATGTTTTCATAAGGAAAAAGAAGTAAAATGTTAAAAGCATTCCACTTCCACGTATTGGTTATGGTGATGGACCACCTGGGTGCCTCTGCCAAACAGTGCCTCCTGCCCACCAAACCCTTCCAGCAGACCGAGAGCGAATACTAGCCCTTTACCCCAAGCATCATACACAGACAAGAGGTTGAGGTAAAAATGAAAGGGAATAATTTTGTTGAACAGAAATACAGGATTTTATACACTTTAAAAATAGGGGCAGTCACCACATGAATAAAAACAAATATTACACATTGGGTAAAACATCCCATTATGGTTAGCTAATGATGTAAAGTTGACACAAGACTAATCACCTCTGGAGGATTAGCAAACAGACATTAACAATAGGTGACTTAATTAACAATGGGAATTCACACAATGGGGAGAAGACAATCCATACCTAGACAGGATAGGCAAACACAGGTACACATAACACCCTATTAAACAGATTACACATAATAGCAGGAGACCCCAGCATCAGGTTGTTTTTAGCTGATTATAATCTTCTGCTTTGAGTCTCTGAATCTAGGAGGGGGGGTTGAAGCAGTCAATGCTGGTTTGCGCCCACTTCTCAGAGTGTGTGTATTTTGGGGAGACATGGGCTTGAATTACAAAGTAAAACTACTCCAAAGGTCTACCAGGCACACCCCCCAAAGAATTGAGCCCCTCAAATGCCAGGGCCCATAGTTAGTAGGCAAGAGGCTAGCTTGCAGTCCCCTGCAAAAGCCCCTATCCTGGTTGGTCTGTCACAGTTACCATTTTGACAGCCCTACAAGTTCCAGGAGCAGCAGATGTCTAATTTTGTGATAATAAAAAAGGTCTGACATCACATATTTTCATTTATGCTAATCTGTATATTGTGCTTTTCTATCATAGCTAAATTAGATTAAACATACATGTGGGATTTTACCTATCAATGATGTGATCTAGATGCGATGAGACACGTCCAATTCTGTGACGCTAGAAAGGCTAATTGCTGAATACATTTACACGTAGTACATTTTAATGAGTTCCTACATGTGCATTAGGAAAGCAGGAAACCTTAGTGTGGACTTAACTTCAAGTGGTTTGAATGGGTAAAGCCTGCATTAGGTATTAGCAGTACACGATGACCTGTCATCCCCATGTTTTATTGTGCTCTGCCAATATGGCAAGTTTAATTCCCTCTGGAGCATTAATAAAGATCAGCTATCTGGGGGACCTCTATGATCAATCATACTTACTAATGAACAAATAGGAATCCCTGTGGTAGGTTAAGTGACAAGTGTTGTAATGTGCACTTACTCATAGCCCTATGCATTTCATGAGACAGCACGCTGGCAATTTCACTGTCCTTAAGAGCACCTTTACTGCAAAATACTTTACACTGATGCTGTCATAGTAAAACCATGCTCTCATGATTGCAGGCTTTCCTATTGTAAACAGAATAAAGAATGTATTTCTAATAGAAGCTATGGCTAAAGTGCTGTCATTATAGATATTGAAGAGGAGCAATTTACCTGTAGCTGTTCTGGAAAAAAAGAAAGATGATGCAGTATGGGCTTTTTAAACAGTCACAAATACATGAATGTTTTTTTTTATTTTTCAATTACGCTGCATTATGTAGTCCATTACATTTTATTAAAAAAAAATTTAAAAAGTAATTCCTGCCAAAACACTAAATATATGCATATTTTGTGTCAAAATATTTATGGACACCTTTGTTGATGGGCTTTGACAGGCAAATGCCACATGCTTTTGACATAAATTTGAGATGCTTCCACGATTACTTATTATTATTATTTAGTTTGCAGGTGCAGTTGACCTGAATTTGACCTGAAGCTATAGCGGTGTGTATTTTATACAGGCTTATTTCTATATGGTATGTACATTTAAAATGCTAACAGCGCTCAGATAGACCCAACAATAATGAGATAAAATCCAATTTTAATTTTAGGCATTTCATGGCTTAGCTGGTGTACAGTTGGATGCAAGATAGTACATCCTATAGCAAATGACCCTTGCTAATAAATTTTGTTCATATGCTATAGCCTGGGGGAGAACATTTGTGCACATTAGAAAACAAATGATTCATTTCATGAGCATAGATTTTCTTATCCACAATGCATTGATGCATGATCCTATGCACATATACAGTAGCTCAGTAAATCAGAACCTATAGTTAACATAGTGCTGGATCTCAGAACATCTCTTAACTCAACTCAAACGGAATGCGTAATCATCTTTTAACAGCTCTGACATTATTAATCAGTACAAGGATATCTTTCATGGGCAAGGACAAGTTTCTGGAGCCTACAACACTGAAAAGACCCGCCACCATGGAACTCTGACTTGAAAGAGTGCACAGAATACTGCCATCCAAAAACCTTTGTTATAACCTCCTATAACCTTCATTTTTTGTGAAATTAAAGAACTGAATCTTCGGAAGACCAGAGGCATACCGCAAATTGATTTTGATGGAACCTTGATCACCATCTACTCATACGTGGCACAGGATGGCTTTAAAAACTCTACTAGGCCTACTGTGCAACTAAGGAGCCACCTACCACTTGGAATATCCCATCTCTATTCATGCATGGAAAGCAGTTCCATGGTACTATGCTACCTGGAGGAATTCAAGAGTTTTTGTCTGGGCTACATATCCAAAGTCCACAACTCTGGGGGTGGACTGAACATCTGGATTCACTGACTTCTCTCACATACCATCTTGGCATTAGGAAATACACTGGGGAGAAGATCCTTGATGGAGCTCACCAAGATCCTAGACTCATCGAAGATCTATGAAGACCTATGAATGGGCAAGTCCTTCTGAAATGTTGGTGACTATGTCTCCCCAACCTTGTTTATCCTTGTTTTTTTCTGTGCCTCACTTCTCCCTTCTTAAGACATGGATAAAAAAGCTCATGAATGTATGGCGAACTCAACATTCTACGGTGAGAAACATTACATACAAAAACCACAGTACACAACTCCTATTGCAGAGTAGATCTGATATTTTAAGACCACTGTCATCTGCTTCGGGTCACTGCAGCAGAAATTCACAATATCATACTAGTTGAACATGCTCCAATCAGCATAAGAAATGGTAAGTTTTTTTCTAAACCCAACTGGATTTACAATTCATTTTAAGGGATAATGAAAATGGAATATAGTCCCCCTTGTTCTGTGGGAAACAGACAAAACCTGCATAAGAAGCAATCTAATAGGCCAAAACACTAAACCAACTTAGGGCTTAGAAAGACATCTTACTCAAATCCATTGTTAGGCTGGAGACCCCATACAAAGAGCCTGGCCAAAAGCCATTTGTTCAGGTTTATTAACCTTAGACTCTCTCTGAAATAAATACCAGATTCTGAAACCAAATGAGCACTCCATAGGTTAGATCAAAAATACTATGTGGTAGGTAACAAACTTGAAGGCTTGCTAGCCACTGCTCTAAGACAGCACTATTTAGGACATATCCCCTGCATTAAAAACAACCAAATTGAAATACTCTTTTCCTCAGAAGACATAGCAAAATCCCTTTCCCTCTATTATCAGTCATTATACAATATTTTGCCCAAATGAGTCCTGCACTGCAGACAAGAGACAGGCAGACAACTCATAATACTTGTTGGACTCTGGCATTGCAAGGATTCCCTCTAGTAAAATAAAATAATGGAGAAAGACATTCTTGAGGAAAAGCTCCTGAAGGCAACACAAAATATGGAATATTCCTAATGGAAAGAGACCAGACCCAGATGGCTACGCTGTCAAAAAGTACAAACTGTCCCCCCACTTTTTAAACCTTGCCAAATCTATTATCATGGTCATTCCCTTCTTCCCAGATTTCAAACTAGTGCATATTACAGTTATCTGAAAAGAATGGAAATACATTTCTTCTACGGCAACGTTATAGGCCAATCTCTCTGATCAATGTTGACATGAAAATATATGCATATATACTGGTTTCCCTCTTCTATCCCCTTGTGACTTTTTGAACACATCTGGAGAGAGCAGATAGAGAGATGTGTTTGTCTCAAAATAATCCGTTTTCTTCTCAGTATTATGTTTACACTAATCATATCTTTAGGATATTTACACAATATTGGTCCGTTCTATCAGAGTTATATATTACGACAGTCCAGCATTTGTTTTTATTTACTTTTTAGCAGTTTTCCAGTATACAGTTATTAGTAAGTTGCAGAAATGAATACAAGTGCAAATACAAATATTAATGTTAACTCAAATCTGAGTGTGCCACTAAGAGCCTGCTTTATAGAGTTCACCCATAAGTACAAAAAGATCAGGGGTAGAGATAAAATAGTGTACTACTTCTATAGAATTATTGCTTATACCATTCAGTCCAACATTTCCAATTTTTTATCAAAAGATGACGAAAAGGTTGTTCTAATGGCTAGTAGTCTTTCATACTGATAATTAAGGTTGACTTGTACAAGAACTTCTGAGGAGTTAGGAGTTCATTCATCTCTCCAGTGTGTAGCGATTATTAATTTAGTTGCTATTAGTATGTAAGTGACTACAATATGGTGACCTGTTGGGTACTTATCTATACCCAGATGTAGAATTGCTAGTGCTGGATCTGCTAACTGGTCAGATTCTTACAGTTCCAAAAGATATGATAGATTGTGCCGTTGTTTCCGCATTGTCACCAGCACAAGGAGGACGAGGTGGGGTAAAAATTTGTTAATTGAGACAGTGTTCTATACCACCTAGTTATTAAATCCCCACCAATGCTACTATGAGAATCAGAACAGAATAAAGTATTTACACTTAACCAATGGGCCATGGCACCTAAGTACAACTATATAGCATCCCACTGTATTAATCATTAGGAACTCACTCAGAAAATAATAAGTTGCTGTTTACATTGGAGTGTATTATACAGTAGGGAGACGCCTTTATCATTTTTAGACTTGCCTGTTAAGTATGTCCAAATCTGGGAGTTTATATATATAGAAGGTGGTGAGTATTTGGAAAGGAAGAAAGTGATGCGTGTGTACATAAATTGGCATGGCTTAGATAGGTTATACTTACTTGTTAATGAGTCAAAAGTTTTGAGGGTATCTTGCATTATTTCGTCAAACCATTTGATCCTTTCTCCATCCATTGTTTAGTAGAGAAGAAAGGAAATAATATTTCTAATATTTCTATAGGGAGCCTTATTTAGGTATTTGGGTGTTCAATTGATGACTGAAGGAGTAGAATTCTCCATGCCGAAATTGAAGCCTGAGTAGTTGGTGGCAAATGAGTCAGGGTAAGCGGTTTCCATGCATTTGCTAGTAACAATAGATTTAGGTTGGGTACTTGTGCACATGTAGCCTCAATTTTGACCTATCAAGATTCAGCAGGGGCCAAAAACCAGTGGTTAAGTCTTTTATGTCTGGAAGACCGATTCCTCCAACTTTTCTATGCAGAATGAGATATTTGTGGGAGCATCTTGCTCTTTTCCCTTGCCTGATGAATTGTTTGAGAATCTTAGTGAGTTGTGATATGTGGGACGCTTTTAATGGAATCGGGAGGGTTCGGAACATATATAAAATTTTTGAAAGGATCATCATTTTAAAGGATGTTATTTTACCTGTCCAAGATATCTCTGTACAGGTTATACGGGAAATATCCTTATGAATCTCTAAGATGAGAAATGTAAAGTTAGTTTCAGCTAATAGTGAAGTTTTAGCTGTCAAGGTAATGCCTAGATATGGTATGGAGTTCTTTGCTCATGTATACGTGAGATAAGATATTAGATGCAAATGGGCATGAGCAATATGCCTAGATCTATGATTAACAATTTAGCAAAGTTGACCTTATAATATGACAAAGTACTGAAATGGGTAAGAACCTCATGTGCGAAGCATAAGGAGATAGTTGGTTTGGCCAGTAGGAGTATGACGTCATCCACAAAGAAGTTAATAACATGAGAGGTTTGTTGAAATTTAAATCAAGAGATGTGTGGGTGTGTCCGAATGGCTTCAGCTAACGGTTCCATCATCAAGTTAAATATACATGGGGATATTAGACATCCCTATCAGCTGTCGTTGGAAATTTTAAAAGTTTTAGATAGGAGACCCAAGGTGAAAACCTGGGCTGAAGGATGAGTGTATAGAGCCAGTATAGCTATTTGGATCGGACCCTGAAATCCAAATTTCTGGAGAACACAGACATATAACCACAATGGAATGCCTTCTCCGTGTCAATAGAGAAAAGCAGAGAAGGCACTCGATGTGATTCTGCATAGTGCATAATGTTTAGGAGACGGCAAGTTGCGTCAACTGCTTGACGGCATTTGTGAAACCCAATTGGTTGAGTTTTAGCAAATGTGGTATAATATTAAAAAGTCTTTTGGCTATTAGCTTAGCATAGATTTGTATGTCCATATTGAATAGTGAGGTAGGCCAGAAGTTGGATGGTGTGTACGAGGATTTACCTGGTTTGGGAAGAGTTCCAATATAAGCTTTGAGCATTTCTGTGGGGAATGAGCCTGAGGAGATTGCTTCCTGGAATTCTAAGAGCAGATGAGGGGACAAGATCTGTTTAAATATTTTGTAGTAATTATTTGTAAGGCCATCTGGACCTGGAGCTTTTCCATTTGGCAGGGAAAGTATAATACTGTCAATTTCTTTTGGGGTAATGTTTGCATTTAGTATTTCCAGGTGAGATGAAGAAAGGGAGGGTAAATTAAGCATGCCTAAGAATTTATCTCTCTCTTCTTTTGCAGGTTGTAAAGTGCTTACATCATCTTTCAGATTGTATAGGGAATAGTAATAGTCCGCGAAAGCATCAGTTATTGCTTTCGGGTTTGTGAGCTTAGCTGACGTGGAAGGATGGATGATATGGGAAATTTTAGCGTTCATCTAAAAGGCGTGTTGTTGCGCAGGTATTTCCCTCCTCCATCTGTAGTGCGTATGGCCTGACCATGTGATATCATGGACTGAGGCATTGGAAATCCTCTGCAGCAACATTTTGTCCACCAAGAAGAGGTCGATACGGGAGTATGAGTTATGTCTTGGAGAGTAGTATGTAAAAGATTTTTCAGTAGCGTGCTGGCATCTACAAACATTATAGAGATCCTCTCTATTACGGAGGTTGCGTAGAGGGAGGGCAGTTCCTAACCATAGAGGAGGCATCCAAATTGCCATCAATAGTGTTAAAATCTCTGCATATTAATATGCTTCTGATTCGCACCTGAGATATATTTTTGAAAATGTTCCGGATACATTTTGATTGGTGCGAGTTAGGAGCATACACATTTGTTATAGTAAAGAGTAAGTTATTAATAAAACATGTCAAAATAATATACCATCCTTCAGGATCAATAATTGAGTTCATAAGTTCAATAGAGACTGAATCTTTTATAGCAATCATAACTCCTCTCTTTTTTGCTGGTATGGAAGCCGTAAAAATGGGAGGAAAGTTCTTATGAGAGCAGGTAGGAGAGACATCTTTATGGAAGTGGGTTTCCTGTACTGCTAAAAAATGTCAGCTTTGTGTTGCATTGCTTCTGGCCATATGGATTGTCACTTAGTCGGGCGATTGAGGCCTCTGGCCTTTACTGAAAGGAATTTAAGTCCCATGATAGGGGGGCCAAATGATTTGGAGAACCACAGTTGTGGAGTTTGGGTACTTTATCTTGGTATAGTAGGGATATATGCAAGAGGATAAATATTGATGCGGCATGGGTGATTCGACACTCAAAACGAAGGATGAGCAGATTGGCAGAGTGATTGGTCCGTGGACTGCAGTGATTTCAAATATGCACTTGATGAGCCAACATAAGTGAGTGAAAAGAGAATTGTGAATGTAGAGCACTAAAAAAAAAAAGGTTGTCCATAACTGTGAAACAGGAACATATATAACTGTTGAGGTCCATAATAGGAAAATGGAGCCTTTAAGAAACATAGTCCAAAATGGACCAGGCAGTGGATACTGCCAGTAATCATGGGGTATAGGTACGATGACATGTACCTCAGGCACATGGGGAGGTTAGTTTAATTGAAGAAGTAAATAAGCTGCGAGGAGCGAGTTGTTGTGCTTGAATGTATACAGGGACCCCACGGATTTTTAAATTGTTCTGCCATGAGTGGTCTTAAAGATCTTCCACTTTTAGTTTGGAGATGGTTTCTTGCTGTGAAGTATGTGAGTCCACCAAACCATTGATGGAAGATGTGTATTCACTCATTCAAGATTCTACTTGGTGTACCCTGTCCCCGGCTCATCTATTTTAGCTTTGCATTGTTGTACACATGTGATCATGTCAGATTGTATGGATGATCGCAGAGACATTAGCATTTCCTTAAGGTCACCTCAGAAATCAGTTGGGCAGTGGTCGGAAACTGTGCTATGGGGTCTCTGTAAGTTGTGGTGTGCATGGGGTTCTGGGTGTGATCACTCATCTCCATATTTGACATAGTGTCACCAGCCTCTCCAGACTCTCTACGAAGCCTGGATTTTAATGGGCTTCTTGAGGAGGGAGAGGTAGGGGCAGAGTCTGAGGACGCTGAATCTATATTGGCAGCTGCATCTTCGATATGCCCTTGCCCTGTTTCTGTGTGATCCACTGTAATGGGCTCTAGAGGTCCGGCCAGTGGCAGTGAATATTGTCTCTGACCGCCATTTTGTTGAAGTCCGCTGGACATATTTGGGAAGAAATCAGATCATTTATTTACCTGAGGTGGGTTCTGACGATGCTTCCCCATATCATCAGGTGCAGTGGGATCTGGGGGAGTCGGTGAGCTGGACAGGTAGATCTGTATTTGATCCTGGGCTGCTTAGAAGTTGATGCCTCCCCTGTGCTGAGTGGTGCTTTAGCAAAGTGCAGCCTTGTAAGCAAGTGGTCGCCACGCCCCCCACATTCCAGCATTTTAAGATGACCTCAATGTTGACCCATTGTTTTAGAAACTGGTTGTTACGTGCGGATTTTAAGAAAATTTCACCATGAGATCCCTAAGCGTTCTGGGGATCCAAACAGAAAGGAGCATTTTTTTTGCCGGAATTGTATCCAGTGTTCATTTATATTGAAAGGAAGAATGTTTACACATCTTTAAACTGAAACAGAGTTCCACATTAAGGGTTAGTACACAGCACATGTCAATCTTCCTTTTTAATTATGTATTAATGAGCCCTTGCATGTTACTGTACACTGGGGAGACTACACAAAAGGTAAAAGATTGTATTGCTCTGCACCAATGCTCCATTAAAAAGAAATATATGAGTGAACTGGTAGCCATGCATTTTACGGAGAAGAAAAATTCTGATGTTGACTGATAGAGGAAGAGAACCCTAGACATAGATACATACTGACACTTAAAAAGATGGTTTCAATCAATAAACTTTACCCTACATCTTTATGGCTTGAACAGAGATTATGATTTGTATCTTTATATTTTGTATACAGTAATTCCTTACTTTGTGTCCTATGACAAGTGTGATTTGTACTACATTGTATTTTCAGATGCTTTAGAGCACCTTTGATTTTCCTACAGAAGGTAACCTTTTGTATTTGAGCCTGTAGATATATACAGTAAACTGACTATGTTTTAACATATTACCTCTTGAGAAAGAAAAAAGTTATCATTTGTAACACTGGTAGACACATCTGAACTGAGAAAAGGTGGGATGCCCAAAACCATTGTTGGTTTGATGTTCATGGCTATTTACCTGTCCCACCAGATGACAAAGTAAATAAACTCAAATTGGATATTTAAATTGCTGTATGGCATACCATATTTTATTATATTAAAGTGAAGCCCATTCAGTACATGCACCCGTGTATTAAAAAAAACGAATAGTTGCACCTCACTTCCAGTTCTTTAGACACAAATCAGCCATAACATTATGACCACTGATAGGTAAAGTGAATAACATTGATTATCTCATTACAATGGCACCTAAAAATGAGGATCTACTGTAGCTCAAATTTCTGTAAAAGTTAATGCTGGTTCCAATAGAAAAGTGTTAGAACACACAGTGCATCACAGTTTATTGCGTATAGGCTGCATATTTGAATGTAGACAAGTTGCCTACTGTATTGTATGTTTTAATTTGCTACTTGGCTGCCCAGATCAGGGGCAAAGGGTTAATGTTTCTTTCTGCCTGCCCTGATCATGTTTTAGGTCTTTTTTCCTGGGGTCCAGGCCTCCCTCCTGTGTGATATAAAAGAGAAGAGGTTCCAGTCCTGGGGTGAACAGGCAATTGAATGGGAACCTTACAGAAGCTTGCTGGGACACCTCTACTCGAGTTCATCCAATCATGAACTTTTTCCAAAAGGGCTTTACCTCTGCAGGTATGTTTTGGCAGCTACAACTAGAGATAGTTAGGATAAGGATGTTAAACATGTTCTGCTGAATTCTCAGTAAAAGTTGTTTCAACTGCCATGAGCCTGGTCTGAAGTTCAAGTGGTGTGTGTGTTAGGTCTTGGCGTATTCCTAAAGAACTTGGGTCTGTGAAAGCACTATGGGGTATGTTTAAAACCACTACTAAAGATTACCTGGCAAGATTGGGTATTTGCCATGGATAATCGAAAGGGAATCCAGCTACAGCAACCATTCATTTAGTGTGGTACCTGGTTAGGTGACGGGTCCTCCGGTAGCGAGGGGAGGTCAGTGCTCTGACCCTGGAACAGACTAGTGTTACAGAGATCTAAGGCCTGATCTCTAGGTACGGGAAGGGAAGAGTTAACTCAGGACATACTGTATGTAAGACCTGTGCTATGTATCCAATGGGGTTTCATTTTGTTAATGGAAGTGAGGTAATGTGAGTGGATAATGGCTCTGCATGTCCCTCCAAATGCAACACATACCTCAGTACAAGTGTGTAGTTACTTGGGACAAAACATCTTATGGAGGAACATTATTGCTACACACAAGTGTCTTATCTCTGAGTCTGCCAGATATCACAGCGTACTTTCAGAAGTCTAGTGGAGTCCATGCCTTGAGGAGTTATGGTAGGTGTGCAGAATGTTATGGCTGACTGGAGTGTATATATATATATATATATATATATATATATACACACATACATACATACACACACACATATATATATATATATATATATATATATATATATACACACAGGGTGCATCAACACAACTTCCTTTTTTCAAAACGCAATAAAACCCATTTTATGAATCAAAATTGTTTTTATGGTCTTTAATAATGTACAGTTGCAAGAAAAAGTATGTGAACCCCTTGGGATTACGTGGAGTTTTGCATGAATTGGGCATAAAATGTGCTCTGAACGTCATCTAAGTCACAACAATAGAAGAACACTGTCTGCTGAACATAATACTACACAAACATTAGATGTTGCCATGGTTTAATTGCACATAACATGTAAACATTCACAGTGCAGGGAGGAAAAAGTATGTGAACCTTTGGACTTAATAACCGGTTGACCCTCCTTTGGCAGCAATAACCTCAACCAAACGTTTCCTGTAGTTGCAGATCAGACCTGCACAACGATCTGGAGTAATTTTGGACCACTCCTCTTCACAAAACTGTTTCAGTGTAGCAATATTCTTGGGATGTCTGGTGTGAATCGCTCTCTTAAGGTCATGCCACAGCATTTCAATCGGGTTGAGGTCAGGACTCTGACTGGGCCACTCCAGAAGGCGTATTCTGTGCTGTTGCAGCCATTGGTTTGTTGAATTACTTGTATGCTTTGGGTCATTGTCCTGTTGCCTCACCCATCCTCTGCAGAGCTTCAGTTGGCGGACAGATGGTCGTACGTTTTCCTGCAAAATGTCTTGATAAACTCTGGAATTCATTTTCCCATCAATGACAACAATCCATCCAGGTCCTGAGGCAGCAAAGCAGCCCCAAACCATGATGCTCCCTCCGCCATGTTTTACAATGGGGATGAGGTTTTGATGTTGGTGTGCTGTGCCTTTTTTTCTCCACACATAGTGTTGTGTGTTCTTCCCAAACAACTCAATCTTGGTTTCATCTGTCCACAGTATATTTTGCCAGTAGTGCTGTGGAACATCCAGGTGCTCTTTTGCATACTTCAAACGTACTGCAATATTCTTTTTGGACAGCAATGGCTTCCTCCGTGGTGTCCTCCCATGTACTCCATTCTTGTTTAATGTTTTCCTTATTGTAGATGTGTCAACAAAAATGTTAGTATGTGCCAGAGATTTCTGTAGGTCTTTAGCTGACACTCTGGGATTCTTCTTTACCTCATGCAGCATTCTGCGCTGTGCTCTTGCAGTCATTTTTACAGGACGACCACGCCTAGGGAGAGTAGCAACAGTGCTAAACTTTCTCCATTTGTAGACAGTCTGTCTTACCGTGGACACATGAACATCAAGGCTTTTGGAGATACTTTTGTAACCCTTTCCAGCTTCATGCAAGTCAGCAATTCTTGATCGTAGGTCTTCTGATAGCTCTTTTCTGCGAGGCATGGTTCACATCAGACAGTGCTTCTTGAAACCAGTAAACCCAAAACAGGTGTGTGTTTTTTAAGGGCAGGACAGCTGTCAGCAACACATCCAATATCATCACACTGATTGGAGTTAAAGTTGGCTCACTCCTGGCTCCAATTATCTCTGGGAGAAGTCATTAAGCTAGGGCTTCACATACTTTTTCCTCCCTGCACTGTGAATGTTTACATGTTATGTGCAATTAAACCATGGCAACATCTAATATTTGTGTAGTATTATGTTCAGCAGACTGTGTTCTTCTATTGTTGTGACTTAGATGCCGTTCAGAGCACATTTTATGCCCAATTCATGCAAAACTCCACGTAATCCCAAGGGGTTCACATACTTTTTCTTGCAACTGTAGGTACATATCTAAAGTTCTGTTTTACACAGTTTTGAAAATCATATCAGGTAGGTGACGCCCCCTATTGTCCATACACTGAATAAGTGAATTAAGACCGGTATGTGAACATGTTGGAGGAATTTGTTTTTCCACAACTTGATGAATTGGACTTAGGGGAAATTTGGTTCCAACAGGACGGAGCAATGGCTCACACTTCAAGAGCATCAATGGCTGTTTTAAGGGAACACTTCCCGGAGCGCCTCATCTCAATAAGGGGCAATTTGGAGTGGCCAGCCCACTCCCCCGATTTGGCCCCTTGTGACTTTTTTTTGTGGGGTTTTTTGAAATCCCGCATTTATGTAAACCGTCCAAGGACCCTACAAGACCTGAAGGCCAACATCCACGCAGAAATTGCCAACATACCCGCTGCTATGCTGGTAAGGGTCATGAAAACCGCCAGAAATCGTCTTATTCAGTGTATGGACAATGGGGGGCGTCACCTACCTGATATGATTTTCAAAACTGTGTAAAACAGAACTTTAGATATGTACCTACATTATTAAAGACAATAAAAACAATTCTGATTCATAAAATGGGTTTTATTGCGTTTTGAAAAAAGGAAGTTATGTTGCGTGTGCGTGTGTGTGCGTGTGTTTTAGAAGTATGTTAGAAATCATAGGTCCCATATGTGCTCAGGACACTTTTCCAATTACTTTTAAATTATACCTTGCAAGCAAAAAAAGTATATACATTTTTTGCTGGGCTTAGATATTTATAGTAAAAGAGAAAACAGCATACGATTTTATTTTATTAAAAGGGATATAGATGCCCTGTATTTTCACTGAAAAACTAAAAATCAGTCCAATCAGGAACATCTGTTTCTAAAGGCACAGCTGTTTAGATTGCCAAGTATACACCATATAAGTAGTTTGGACACTATTTTCAAAGCTACAAAAACGTCTAACATGTCAATATGTGCCTAGACAGCAGTTTCTTGTATCCTCCTGCCAATATTTACATTTGCATGTCTATCTGATAGACATGCAAAGCGTTAATTTTCTGTACTAGTACTATTCTGTGATTTTTATACACCTCCACCTTGCCTAAAGAAGTATGAAATGTACAGTAAGGACATGGTCACGCGGGTGTCTTGTTCATTTGAATCTAAGCCATGATTTAAAGGCTTTTTAGTGTTGTAAATAAAACAGAGCTTATTACTTACCACATTTTCTTTTCCACAGTATAAGCTGAAATCATTGGATATAATTGCAGCGTATTGAAGAAGCACTTTGTTGATGGTCTAAAATGAAAGGATACATAATTACTGTCGGTAGAACAAAATGTACAATCTGAACTGTTTGCAAGCCAGCTGCAAATCCACAGTGTACTGTACATTTAGTAGTAAAAACAAGAAGTTAGGATTATGTAAACTATTATTGTTAGGTGATACAATTTTAAAAAGGCAAAGTGAAAAAATGACCTCTAGTGAATAAACACAACCCAAAATAAAATAAAATTCTGTGTTGTTGCTAGCAAGTGGAATCACATACTAATTAACAGTATTATATATCTTGGGGGCTCCAGTAGTGAGATAGCTCCACTGGTGTTTCCAGTTCTACGCAGATGCCACAGCCACTACAGAGCCAAATGATGGTGCCACTCTCCCCTAATGGATTGTCCATAATGTAGAAAAAAGGGAATTGTGACTTACCTGTAAATTTGAAATCTTGGAGTATAGTACAGGACAGATAAAACATTTACAGGTAAGACAAAATTCTCCATATCTGAAAGGAGGGTACAGCCAAAGTCCATTTGGCTTTACTTCTCCAGTGGATCACAGGAAAAAAAAAAAGTTTGTTCTGCACTCTTATGTCCCATTGTCAGCTGACAGTGGGCTAAAGTCCTCTGTTGAATGACATCACTCAGCTGGTCCAGACTTGAGAGAGGTCTCGACTTTAAAGTCATGAACCACCCAGATCCCTGGACTGGCAGCTGACTCAGCCTTTCAGCGATCTGATCCCGCCCCCTCCACAGGCCAGCGCTCCAGTTTGTGCTGGGGGGAGCAGAGAAGACAGTGGTGACTGACAGTTCTCCACTCTGGGCGATGACTAAGTGATCAACAGTGTCTTCACCTATTAGCTAGGTATCTCATCACACAGTGGAAGCAAAAGAGTGTTACATCACGTACGCTTTCAACGTGAAATGTGATCACTTTCACACAAATCATGCAGTGTTTCCATTTTCAGTCCAACCCCTGCAATACATACTAGAAAGGCAATCTTACATATGAGGTTTCACAAAGGGATACCTCAGCAAAAAAGGGGAAGGGGGGCATATGGAGCACATACAGCACCAGGTTTAGATCCCAAGATGATATAGGATGCTGAATGGGGGGTTATTATGCACAACTCCTTGAAGAAAAGTCTTGATTAAGAACTGTGAAGCAAGATGTTTCTTGAAAAGGATGGATAAAACAGAAATCTGTCCCTTGAGGGTACTCAAGGGTCAGATATTGGTCAAGACCAGATTAACTGCTTCCTCGCCACCCTATAGCATAACTATTGCTACAGAGTAGCAGGGCTGCACAAAATGATGTATATATACATGATTTGCATTTCTGGGTAGGGAGCGCACGCGTCGCCCTACCTGATAGACATGTTAATCTCCCGGCTGTAGATTCCCCGCCAGCACCCCGTGATTGCCAAGGAACAGTGAAAGGGGAAAGGTCTGTGTGTAAACAACACGGATCTCTCCCCTGTCAGAACAAACAGGCTGCTTTGTATTGCTCTGCACAGCAGAGCAATACAAAGCAGCTTGTCACCCTAGTAAAACACACAAAGCACATAATGTAAAACACAACACACAGTTTGATTGCCTCAGATGTTAACTCCTTCCTGCCCAGTGTCATTAGTACAGTGTCAGTGCTTGTTATTAGCACTGATCACTGTAATAGTGTCATTGGGATGTCAGTGGCAGTTAGTTCCCCCCCAGTGCCAGAATGCCTGCCACAGTCCCACTATAAGTCACTGATCGTTGCCATTACTAGTATAAAAAAAAAAATTCCAGTATATATACTGCAATTTGTAGACGCTATAACTTTCATGTAAACCAATTAATTTACACGTATTGGGATTTTTTTTTTAGCAAAGACATGTGGCAGAATACATTTTGGCCTAAATTTATGATACAATCAGATTTTTAAAATTTTTTTACTGGATATGTTTTATAGCAAAAAGTCAAAAATATTGTTTTCTTTTCAAAATTGTCAGGTGTGTTTTGCTTATAGCGCACAAAAAAAACGTAGAGGTCAAATACCACTAAAAGAAAGCTCTATTTGTGGGAAAAAAAGACATAAATTTGATTTGGATGCAGCATTGCATGACCACAAAATTGTCAGTTAAAGTAACACAGTATCGTGTTGCAAAAAATGGCCTGGTCAGGAAGAGGGGCAAATCCTCAGGAGGGCAAGTGGTTAAAAAAAAGGCCAAGACAGAAAAAAACAGTTTTCCTTGAGACTTAGATTGCCTTCCTCATACTGGGCAAAGCAAGCCTTCCATGTGTAATCTTGCGTGAGGTAAATTTTTTGATGACTGAATCAGATATACCCCTATCTCTCAGAACCTGGGTTTCAACAGTCATGCCATTAAAGCCAGTGCATTGCAAACAGCATGGAATAGGGGCCTTGCACCAGTACACAGTATATGGCCTGATTGGAAGAGCCTAAGGCCCTTCTGCCAAGAGTCTGAGTATGTCTTAGTACCATGTCCTTCTGTGCCAATTCAGTGGAATGGGAACCACATGAACCTTTTCCACCTCAATCTTGCGCAGCAACCGAAAGAGAATCATTAGTGGAGGAAGGGCATAGATCAGCTTGAATGAGTTCAATAGAATCACCAGCACATCTACTGCTAAGGCTAGAGGATCCATTGCTCTGGCTAAACCTCTGTGCAGTTGGTTGTTAAATCTGGATGCTAAAATGTCCACAACTGGTTCTCTCTCATTGTTGACAGAGATTCTGGAAGATCACAGGCTGCAGAGACCATTCCCCTGGGTTTATGCTTTGGTGGGAGTTATCCTTTAAATCAGAGGAAAGGTGTCATAATAGGACTTTGCTCTGGGACAATTTATTACAGATACTTATATAGTGCTGTCAATTTACTCAGCGCTTTTATATATATTGTGCATTCACATCAGTGAAGGAAGAAGCTATCAATCTATGTGTCCATCAGCAGAGCATGCGTCATTCAGGCTTTTTATCTCAGCTCACCAGTGATCTGCCATTGTGGGAATCCCCAGTGGGGTACTCATGGAATGGGTTACCCAGTGGGGTACTATGGGAATAGGGTTATGCATGTTTGGGTACAGGAGCTGTGATAAACCATGCACTGACCCTGTTCCTTTGTCTCTCTAAGATGGTGTGCACATGTTCAGCTGGTATAGTGGGCAGAAGTATGTCAGCCAGGAGGTGTGTTGCAACTATGTCACCTTTCCAAGACAAAAGGATGTTGTTGCAAATACCTTTGGAACTTATGGACTTAGGCAGGGGCGGACTGAAAACTCATGGGGCAATAGGAGATAATGGAGCCCCATGTGTCCCAAGCCAAACCTACACAAAGCTCCACCTACATATAGCAGAGAGAGGGGGTGACAGAGAAGGGACAAGAGAGAGGGTACGAGAGAGACGGGGGAGCGAGAGAGAGGGGGGGTGAAAGAGAAAGGGGGTGAGAGAGAGGACAAGAGGGGGAAAAAAGAGAGAGGAGAGAGGGGAGGGCAAAAGAGAGAAGGGGGTGAGAGAGAAGGGGGTGAGAGAGAGGGGAGGGCGGAAGAGGGGGGCGAGAGGGGAGGGCAAAAGAGGGGGGCGAGAGGGGAGGGCGGAAGAGGGGGGCGAGAGGGGAGGGCAAAAGAGGGGGGCGAGAGGGGAGGGCAAAAGAGGGGGGCGAGAGGGGAGGGCAAAAGAGGGGGGCGAGAGGGGAGGGCAAAAGAGGGGGGCGAGAAGGGAGGGCGAAAGAGGGGGGCGAGAGGGGAGGGCGAAAGAGGGGGGCGAGAAGGGAGGGAGAAAGAGGGGGGCGAGAGGGGAGGGCGAAAGAGGGGGGCAAGAGGGGAGGGCGAAAGAGGGGGGCAAGAGGGGAGGGCGAAAGAGGGGGCAAGAGGGGAGGGCGAAAGAGGGGGGCAAGAGGGGAGGGCGAAAGAGGGGGGCAAGAGGGGAGGGCGAAAGAGGGGGGCAAGAGGGGAGGGCGAAAGAGGGGGGCAAGAGGGGAGGGCGAAAGAGGGGGGCAAGAGGGGAGGGCGAAAGAGGGGGGCAAGAGGGGAGGGCGAAAGAGGGGGGCAAGAGGGGAAGGCGAAAGAGGGGGACAAGAGGGGAAGGTGAAAGAGGGGGACAAGAGGGGAGGGCGAAAGAGGGAGGCGAGAGAGGAGGGTGAAAGAAGGGGGCGAGAGAGGAGGGTAAAAGAGGGGGGCAAGAGGGGAGGGCGAACGATGGGGGTGAGAGAGGAGGGCAAAAGAGAGGGGTGAGAGGGGGTGAAAGAGGGGGGGCGAGAGAGGAAGAAGGGGTGGGGGGGCAAGAGAGGACAAAGAGGTGAAAGAGACAGAAAGAGGGTGAAAGAGAAAGGGGGGTGAGAGAGAAGGGGGGTGAGAGAGAGAAGGGGGGTGAGAGGGAGAAGGGGGGGTGAGAGGGAGAAGAGGGGGTGAGAGGGAGAAGGGGGGTGAGAAAGAAAGGGGGGGGTGAGAAAGAAAGGGGGGGGTGAGAGATAGAGAGGGGGGTGAGATAGAGAGGGGGGTGAGATAGAGAGGGGGGTGAGGGGAGTGTTCAACATGTCTGCTATTCACAACTATGGCCCCAGGCTGCTCTCACCTAGTCTCAGGCAGGATCTAGAGCTATTGTTTTAAATCAGCCACCTCCATAGCCCCCTTTACAGCAGTGTGTGCACTGTACCGTGGTCCAATATTCTTTTATGCTCTTGATTTGCACTCACAATAGAAGATTATCCTCCATCCACATACAGGATCACCTTCGAATCATCCCAGACAGGGACACAAAAAAAAAAGGAAGATCAGGGCTGCAGAGCTGGGGCAGTGAGTGATCCCAGAGGCCGGGCTGCAGAGGAAGGGTGGGGCTTTCCATGCACGGCTTTCCCAGAGGGGGTGTTCCTAGTTCTGTGGCCGGACACCGGGCTCTCGGGTATCTCCATTCCGTCCTCAGGTTAGGGGATTTATGTGTGGGGACCATCACATCACTGATCTTTGGGGACTGACAGGAAATTTCTGAGGAGAGCACCATGTACAGAGACTGCTGAATGATTTGTGCACTGCAACAAGTAGAGGGGCAGTGACAGAGCCTCTCATGGTGTCCCCTACTGGCCCGGGCCCTCGGGCAGTGCCCGAGTGCCGGTATGGTCAGTCCGCCCCTGGATTCAGGGCTTTTTTTTCCTACTGAAATTTTAGCTAAGGACAGAGAATTCTAGCTCCCTTCATTTCTTGCATTTCATTGCCACCCCCACAATGGCATGCAAGCAGCTCCTGCACCGGCACATTTAATACCGTACTTTTCATTTACAATAAAAAATGTTTTCCCCTGAGAAAAAAAATCTCAGGAGATCTTATAGATCGAGACCATGTAGACAATATCTCACTGGAAAGCACTGGTGACATAACCTTCCTAGGGGGCAGCTATAAGGCCCTGTCTATGTCACCAGTGCCTAAATAGACAAGGAATTGGGATACAATAAATTGTGAGCAACTGAATTAATGACATCAGCATAAAAAGATGCATGCATCATGTATGGGGGGGGGGGGGGGGTCATTTTTAATACATCATTAAAGTCAACCCAAACCTTAAGTTTAAATCAGCTGAACACATTTCTGATGCATCTAAACGAAAGGGGTTTTGCATCTCTTGTACACAGCTTGAGTGGAAAACTATGTCCCCTTGCCAACATGATGCAGAATGGGACTCTCTCTCTGTGTGGAAGCTAGAGCTCTCCAATCAGCAGGGAGCCTAAAGTGGAACTTTAGTCAGAAAATGAAGTCCTGCTAGATCACTTCAGGTTGGCCCATTTTGCAGATATAGCTCTGTAAATTATTAAAAATAAATACCTATACTGTTTAACATCCTGTAATACACTGTTCTGCAGATGTTCAGTTTCTCTATTTTTTGGCACTCCAAAAAATCTAGAGGCTGATCTACCTAAAGCCTAAAGATTTACTACTGCTCAGGGGCTCTGGGCTTCAGCAAAATGTCAGCCATCAGCAAGAAGAAACAGAAACAATGTTGGAGGCAATTTACAGCACACACTAATTTTAGTAGCATAATGTGAAATGTATGCTCCTTGCTAAAGAACATTATTTTTTATCAAGTTGTTATGGGGAAAATTCCACTTTAAAGAGGAACTTCAGTCAGTTTGTAAAAAATTAAGTCAGCATCTATAAATACTATAGCTGCTGACTTTTAAAAAAAGGACACTTATCTGTCCAGGAATCCAGCTGTTGCCTCACCCAAGCTGGTTCTTCACCAACCTTCATGTCCCTTACAGGTTTACTTGTTTCCTTGTGTCTTTACAGGATGGCTCCCCACTGAGATCCGCACTGTGCTATCTAAAAGGTCTCACAGACTGCTGGGCCCTGTGCTGTATCCCATGAGGTTGTGAGGGGGGAGAGAGAACTTCCACTCTGATCACCTAGGTAATCAGACCGGAAGTGGGGAGTGAATACCTGTACAAAAAAAACAAAAAAAACCCATTCCAAATATGTTAGATGAGGGCGGGTTGGAAAAGCAGAAATTCCCTTTTTGAATGAGGTTCCACTTCAAGCTTTGGTGATTGGGACTTCTGCAGAGAGATCGCTGCTGCCACGCAAAAAGGAAGACAGACTTTTCTATTTGATCTGTAGCTGCTTTCTAAAGAACAGAAAGTGTTTTTTTATGACTTTGGGATGTGTTTAGCTGATTTAAATTGAAAGTTTAATTGATCTTTAAAATATATATTTTCCACGCAAGTACCCAAATTTGACTTGGTATCTGCCTTTTGCAGTCTACTGGGGGAATCAGTGCAAACAGCCAATTTAGTGTACTGCAATATACACGAAGAATGTTGACCGGTGGGGAGAGCACAGTAACAGAGAGATGAGCTCATCTGCGTACTGCATCTTCTTTCACTGTCCAGTCACAGGGTCGGAGGGAAACTCTAAGTGAATAGTGAAACTGCAGCAGGACAGGTCTAAGAGGCAGTACTGTGAAAATCAAAGGACTAGATGGACAGAAAAAAATAACTCCTATATATGTATTTATTCTGTGCATTAACTGTTTGCCTGTGCCTGATCAGCTTTAACATCAGCAAGCTTCATAGCATAATGGGAATTTACTGACTCTCATGCATTAGGGTACCAACTGAAAATCTATTAAATTGCAGGTTCATTTTGCTACCTTCTGAATTCTTTGAAATTACCAAATGACCTTGCAATACCAGGGAAACCGTTATGTTGCTCCTGAATTCTGAATAATATGGTGGCAGTGTCAGCTGTTGGATGATACTGTATATGGCTGATGTAAACATTTTCCTACATTCTTCACATACTGGCACAATATAACCACAAAGATTCAGCTGTATTGCATGCACATACACATTTGAACCAGCTCACTGAAATGTACCTTTGCAAATCTCCTCATTAAATGAGACAGCGCTTCTGGATTAGGGCACTCTAGTTTCTTGATAATCTCAAAGCTCTGATTTAATTGTGTGAAGACATCGACCACTGAGCAGGAAAACAAGGCATGTTCTGATGTTGCCTGGAACTAAGGAAGAGAAGAGATGACTTAGAAACATTGAACATTGAAACACTGGTAACCTGCTTCTCACAATATTAATCACCAGTTTATGAAACATGGCAGGTCCTTTATAACAAGACTCCCATTATTATATATCCAACAAAACCTAACCATTCATACAGAAAATAACGAAGATTAAAGTGGAAATTAACTAAACTAAAAATTAAGGTTTCTGTTATAGGTAACATCTAGAAATGTTACAGTAATTGCACCTAAGCAATATGCTAAAAAATATACCCTTTGTCTGGAAATCCTCCTAAAAAACAGAATTACACTTAGCATTGCACCTAGTATTTGAGGGTGCTTATGGTACCAACCATTTAAGGGTACCAACAGATTCCTAGCTTTATGTCTGCAATCGGAAGCACTACTGTCTCTGCCTGTTGGTCTTAAGAGATTTGCTCAATTGATATGCTGCTTACATTCTCCTTGCTGGAGGCTCTGATATGAGGAAGCAACAGACATCTCTATACAGAGACACAGTACACAGCAAGGCTTGGTAATTCATGGAAAGTCTTTGCTGGAGGCTGTGCCATGCGGAAGCAAATCCCTGCATATACAAAAGCAAACACCTATACACAGAGACACAATGAAGAGCAAGGTATGGGAAGTCCACAATGAAGAAAGATCAGCTGGAGAAGACCCCAGGCAATACTGGTGATGATGTTTTTTTTGCCTTTTGCCTGCCTTTCTTCTTTCTGCCAGTTTTCAAAGTTCATTTCCATTTTAAAGTGTATGTAAACCATAAATCTATTTTTGTATGCTTGATATCGTGCCTTGCTGTAGACCTAAGCAAATGTTTGTGAATTTGTTTCAAAGCTTTTGATCTGGAGATCCTGCCAGCAATAACACTTTCTGTTGCAGGATGACTATGCTAAACCACTGCCTAGCAATTAGTAGTAGAGTTGGCAGCCTGCTACGCACACTTCTTCAGCTCCTCTCCTGACAGACCTAATAGGCAATGCAACATGCAATGGAAGGAGCACACACGGCAGACTGACAACTCTGCTGCCAAGTGCAGTAAAAATGAAAAATAGATTTTGGGTTTTCATACACTTTAAACAGAGGTTTTATGGACTTAACCAAGAACACAGATTTTTGTGTCACTTCTATTAAATGTAATGTGACAAGTAATTACATTCAACTTACTCCATCTTTTTTATCCCTTCCGAGAGCGCCATGAAGAAATTCCATCGACACATCTTCATTTTCATCCAGCCACTGAATAACAAAGGGCTCAAACCATCTAAAACATTGAGAATGTTCCAAATGAGATATAACCTCTCATAGAGGTACTGCCACTGTCCCATTAAACTAGCTTTCCAAGTATTGTACACATAAAAACTCTATTACAAGATGGGAAGAGGATCATTTTAGGAGGTAGCGAAAGAGTAATTTCTATACAAATGAACCAGCACTGCAGTAATCTTTATCTGTATTCAATAATCTAATCAATAACAGAAAATGATCACTAATATGGTATTAGTTGCTTTTGGCATAAAAAAAACTTGTAAATTACTAAGCATGACAAAAGTTTCTAGCTTGAGCCTAAAGGATTGATCAAGGAACACTGACCACATGATGTGCACATATATCTGCAACATATATGCTTTTCCACAACAAACAAGCAGGCTCAAGGGTCAGAAAACACAGTCAATGCTGCATAATTGGGTGGGATGGTGTATCGGGCATTATGATTGACGTGGCTCTTCATCGCTGCATGGCATGATTGATGGTGGATTCACATCATAAGAGATTACTTTTTTAATGAAAGCACTTGTCAACAGGTGCATGTTTCTTTACCAATGGCTTTTTTGGTGCATTAATAGGGGTACTATACGTACCCCTTACACATTCACATAGAGGATGCTGGCATCTGGAATCTCTCTTATTTTTAAAGGGGACTTCCAGATTCTAATAAGCTTGGACCAGTGTAGTTGGGATGAGGCCCTTGTCCTCATAAACATGGGGACAAAGTGCTTTTCTAGGGTGTTTCCTAATCACTCAGGCTTGCTGCTTGGATAAGAGTCTGGTATGGATTATGGAGGTAGGGGGAGCTTGCACAGTTTTTTTTTATTGCTTTATGCATTAACTCCATACCAGTCTGGTGTGGATATCGGGTCTGGGGGGGCCTATGCCATTTTTTTTTCCTCACAGGGTTCCCCTTAAAGTCCATACCAAACCTAAAGGACTAGTATGATAAATGAATGTGCTGAGCAGAGATGAGTCATTGGTTGTTAGGATGCTGGCAGGTTCCAGCTCCCTAACAACCAGGAAGCAGCTGCTACATTTCGTAGTGGTAATAATACCACTGCTAAATGTTTCACTTCATGGTGCAGCTGAAGGTTTGTTCAGCCAAACACTCATTTGTTCTGCTGTTCACAGAAGATTCTCCATAGACTTCACACAGTGCAGAAGTCTCCCTTATATTATTTCCCCTGCTGGTTGAATGTTCTTAGTCTATAGCGTTCAGCTATTTTCTCTAATGGTAAATCTTAACTCCCATGGTTGAATGTTTTTAAGGCTATTTTTCTCTTAGGATCCAGTATTAGGGAATGTTTCATTTGCCCAGTGAAAGAAAATTATTACACAACATTTACAGGGAATAATTGCTACACCTGCTTTAATATTATGATAATCACATTGCAAATGTTTCATAAATTAACCTCTAAGTGTAGATTCCTACAAACTGCCATCCCTGACTCATTCTCATTAATTTAGAAGTTTAATTTTCATTTGTAACATTTGGAACGCATAGAAGTCACCTTAAACTTACTGCAAAATATTAGAGCTATGTACAAAAAAAAATTTGAAAATTGGATGTTGCTGATTATTTACACTTCTTAATTGGTTGCTGTAGGAAACACCTTCACTCCACCTCCCTTGTTTACAAAAGAGATATCTCTGATATTATTTTAAAGAAAGAAAGGCCTTCATTTCATAAAACAAACAGCAATCAGCAGCAACCCCTAGCACCTAATGAGAAGTCATGTTCAATTAGTCTGCCTATTCTAAATTGAAGGAAACTAACTGCGTGATAAGAGATACAAGGCAGAAAAATACAAGTAAATATCCAAATTAAACAAGGGTCACTGTTTAAGCAAGCTAACTCGAAAGAAGATAAGTGTAAAACAAAGCAGAGTGAACTATCCTGGCCTGAACAAACACTATTAGCTCATTTAATGGCATTCGAACAGAATAAACTCCCTGATATTAATATGGCTGAATCAGACAGTATTGGACCATTTTTTGTAGTCCTAACCCACAAATCCCAATTAGAAATGAACAGCTATAATTTATATCCTCTTATCCCTTTATCTGTCTCCAGCTGAATTAATTTCATGTAGAAAATAGAGAAATCAGACTCACAGAGAATATTCCGGGACGGTATCCTTGAATGCTGTAAGTTCTCGCACATATTCATTATAAAACCATTTTACTTTGAAGTGCAAATTCATATAATCTGTACTCTTGCATAGACGGTGCTTTTCATGTTCTGTAATAGAATGATTTAAACACTTCATTGTAGTTCCAGGGTAACCATACATCATAACAATTTCATTGTTGGGATTATAGTGTAAATGAATACAAGGGCCTGCCACTGAAAGCCATCATCAGCACAGTGTATGAAAACACATCTGTAGTAACTTGATTAACTAAAATACCATTATTGGCTCAGTGTAAAGGGACCAGCAAATTTAATAGGTGAGACGTCATGCTAGCTTTCATTGATATTTTGGGGGCATCACAAGAGGAATTTCAGCCAATGGCACATTTATTGAACGGGTTACAGAACAGTATTCTGTTCATCAAAGTTTGTCACAATCTAAGCAAAAGGGATTCGTTTGTGTTTCTTATCAAAGGTGGCTTATTTTTTTAAACAAATATCAGAACAAGGAACAAGTGGTCTATTGTACAACCCACTCCTTATCTCTTTTTCAGATTTGTACCTTCTTTCTTTTGTTCTGTAGACACTGTTATAGTGTACAGGTGCAGATCATGAACATTGGTGCTAAGTGGGAGGGTCTGCAAATAAAAGTACCTAAGTATTGTAATAAGACACACTGCATCCCATGCCATCTCTTTACACATACAAAAATCTTTGCACCACCAGGAGTGAAATTAATGGGATAATTTTAAAAAGCAGCGGTCATACCACAGCCAAACTGATGCCTAAAATAAATAAATAGGCAGTGTAAAGATGGGCCACCAGACACACTTGGACCAGGTGCAATCCATGAAAAAAAGTACATAGGATACGCAGCAGGCAGTAGGTGCACTCAATAGAACTTACATTATAGTTTAATCAATGTCAAAATTTAAACAAATGAGCAAAAATGCTGTGTGATTTTGCACAAATTATTAAAATTCCTAGGTGTAAATGAAGCCTAAGGTCCTTATCTAACATGCATACATACACATACTTATCCTACCAGCATGGTTTTGGAGTGTGGGAGGAAAACCATGCAAGTGCAAAGAGGACACACAAACTTCATGCAGATAGTATCCTGACCTGGATTTGAATCCCAATGCCACAAGGCAAAAGAGTCAAACACTAGGTCACTGTGCTCCCCAGGTATCCCAAGTATACAGTACACTGGGTGGTAAGGTGTTATTTAGGGTCAACACCTTCATTTCCCTTACTTTATATTAATGGCATGCCTTTTGTCCAGTCTTTCCTGTATCTGCCCCCCCACGCACACTGGAAAGTAGTTGTTATAGGCTATGATTTGCATGCAGACACAAACAGGTGATAAATTAAGTGAATAGGACTTTAAAACTCTGTACATTAAATGCATGTAATCCCACAGCGTATGCTTTTAATAAACTGTATGTATAGAGCAGGCAGCTTGAATATGTGCACTGAACAACTATGCTGGCTGTGCTGCCTGATCTCACCTGTAAACCCCTAATAGCACTCACAGGCTAGTGCCTAGGGCAACAGGGTTTGTGTTGGCAGTACCAAACCTCAAAATGTACATATTGTGATAATGGTTTTCTTATTTAGTTTCCCTCTTGTGGACATTTGTTACTAAACTCACCAAAAGAACTATAATAGAAAAAATGTACAGAGCATTCAAACTCTCTATATAATTAAAAAAACTAGCCTCCTAAAGGAAAATTAAGATGCCTACAATAGCACATCAACAAATAATTTTGAATCAAACAATCATGACACAAAGGGAATTATTGCAAAGGCTTCATTATTCAAGTGTGCCTAGGGCAGCAAAATTGAGGGGTTTTCATAGCCCATTACCCCACAGCGGCTGCATAGGCTAATATAGTGATTTTCCTTTGACTGTTATCTTGGAAATGGCGGGTACTCTTATCCTTGAATGTATGATTCTGCTAAGACAAGGTTTGCAATTATTTGATGGTGCTTTATAGTGGCTGTAAAGGTAAAAGGTAAAATTCTCTGCATTAAGATAAAAAAAAACTTTTATATATAGCTCCCCCATCCCCAAGCTGATCTCGGTCCAGTGTTGTTCATATCTGCAGCAGCTCCTCCCCTGGGTCTTGCAGGCTTGGCTGAGAGCAGCAGAGGCCACTGACTCCTGCTGCTGTCAGTCAAAACTTGTAAGCAAAGAGCGGGGCCAAGCTGGGCTGTGTGTCTAAATAGACGTAAACAGTCCGGCTTGGGAGTGTGCCCTCATGGATGACCACCATAAGGACGAGGTGGGGGAGGGGCCAAGAATGCTAGTGGGGGACCCGAGTAGAAGAGGATTTGGTCTGCTCTGTGTAAAACCATTGCACGGAGCAGGTAAGTATAACATGTTTGTTAATTTAAAAATAAAAAGGGAAGTTTTACAATTCATTTAAATGCAGTTATTCTAGTTGCATAATTAATTTGATAAAGCAAACCGTCACGAAATGGAATATTTTTTAGTTAACGATCATTCTGTACATTTATCATGCAGAAAGCAATCAATAAGCATGTAGGGAGGCACTTGTTTGTACTTTAAACGCACTTAGTGTCTTGTCTCCTAATAAAGACATTAGGATAAAAGGTTTTGATTTTTTCCCTTGATTTTACTTCAAAGACTTTATTGTGATGTTCTTAATGTGTTTAAAAAAAAGTTTAAAAAAAAAGCTAAGAGTTCTGTGAACTATTTGAATGTGCTCCCTTAACGTGATAATTTTTTGCAGGTCAGACATGGCAAAGTAATTCAATAATAGCTGTCCCACAATTATAATTTTATTATTGCCTAATACTCTTCTCCCAACTTCTTTGCATGTGGTGAATGAATGAATAAAAGAATGTATTGCACTTACAAGCAGAGGTGTTTTCATGCTAAATATATGCAGCCTGATAGAACATGTGATAAATGAATGCAGTATGACTACTATCTGTGAAGACCAAAATATAATTGCTGCTATTAAACAGAAGGAACGTCACAGAAAATATTTTCCTGTCTACTTTTTTAACTAGAATTATGAGGAAAGGTGATAATTTATACAAGAAAAGTGACACTAATGATCTAGCATACGTTAACTTTACTTACCAGGCCCTATGATACCTGTTCTGCATTTACAAAATGGTTTAATGGTCTGTGTTGGGCTTTGTTATCATTACAATAAGCAAAAACAGCTTGCTTTCAGGTGCATTCCACATCTGAGATCAATCTGAGGCACTTTCCAATCATTACATTATATCGAACCTGCTGTTGCATTCCCATTGACTTGTATGAAGACAGAAAAGGAGTTTGGCGTGAATAAAAGCCAAAAAATGCACTCATGATAAATAGTTTGCTTAGCTGAATATGAAAGTTGATATATGAGAGCACTGAATAATTCAAATTGTAAAAGGAACCTACTGTTCATTGTTAAGCAATCCAATTATAGGAAAATATATAATCTTTCAAAAAAGAAACATTTTGGAGGAGGCCAAATACAAATGGGTCTAGCGTATTAAAATATCTCTGAATGAGAAGGTGCGGTAGTGGGATTCCATGATTTCCTTTAGAACTTTTCTTTCAAACTCCTTTAGAATTAGTAATGTTACAATGAGCTATCCAAAAAGGAGGACATTCTTTTGTGGATCATATAATATTACATATTTTCTAGAATGTGGAGAAAATTGAGTGTGCCATATGGCTGCTGAAATAACATGTGAAATAGTACAGATGGCTTAAACTGGCAACTGCCTATTGAGTAATTAATTAGGGGAATGAGAGGGTTAAGCATAAGAGCACTTTACACCTAGTAGGGCTGCCCTGAGCTCATAGGAGAAAGGGCACATGACAGGGTGGGCTGGAAGGAAGGAGAATGGTTAAGAACAGGTGGGAAATGGTTTAAGGATATGACATAAGGAGCAGGTGGTTATAATTTCAAAGAGGAGCAAACAACAAGGTGAGCAATCTGGCCCACCCTCTTGGTAACAAGTGTAGATATGGCTATGATTAGGAGAGCATGCATTTGGGGAAATGAAGTATGGGAAGAGGATGGGGAAATTTTGGGGCGTGTTGTACTTTATCAAGTACATCAGTAGTGGGTCCTTGATGGTGCCAAAAAGTAAGATCATTGGTCATGTTTGAACAGGTGGTTTAACCTTAATGGTCACAAATATGTATGATTATGTGGTGTTCATGAAGGAAGTACTTACTAAGGTTTATTCCAGGTAAATGGTGTACTCACTGAGCTGGTTGCTGGCAAGGGTTTTACTATGAAACTTGACATTGGGTGGTGTCAAGGACCTGGCTTTAATGCTTGTATACAGATTCTTGTATGTTTTTAAAGCACTGGCATCTAAATTGAGTTATTATGATACTGTTATTTAATAAAATCTGTGTCCATAATACTCCAATGAAAATATATTATGTAATATTGTATTATTTATGATGTTTAATGTATTTGATTTTGATGTTCAGCCCCCTCAGACCTAATCAGGTCAAGTTTCTTGCATATATTTCCAGATACCGAATGTTCATCCTAGCTTTTGTGTGAGGTTTCTGTTTATACACTAAAGTGTGGGAAAAACATTAATAAATAAGGACTTTTTACATTGTAGAAGTGCTAAAAATGCACAAAATGCATGCATAATCATATACAGGTATGTGTTCTTGTGCATTTGCCATTATTTTATTGGGCCTGATTAACATGCACAAATAAGATACATGACTTACCGTATATACTCGAGTATAAGCCGAGTTTTTCAGCACATTTTTTGTGCTGAAAAACGGCCCCCTCGGCTTATACTCGAGTCAACGTCTGCAGATGACATGCCGTCCCTGTCATCTGGACACACCCCCGGGATCAATCCTCGCCGGTGATTGGCCGCCGGAACTGTAGCTCCGGAGAGGCACACAGGCGCCCAATCACCGGCGAGGAGGTGGAGCTTGGAGAGGAGGAGCCGAGCGGCACCACGAAGATTGAGCGAGTGAAGAGGAGGAGAGCGGCCGGAGAAGGAAGACATCTGACCGGTAAGTGTGTACCATGGGAGAGGGAGGGAGCGAGCGAGCCCAGGCTGGTGCAGGGGTCACCAACGATGGGGCACTATTCCTCCCCCCACTGACACCAACGTTGGGGCACTATTCCTCCCCCCACTGACACCAACGATGGGGCACTATTCCTCCCACACTGACACCAATGATGGGGCACTATTCTTCCCCCCACTGACACCAACGATGTGGCAGTATTCCTCCCCCCACTAACACCAATGATGGGGCACTATTCCTCCCACACTGACACCAATGATGGGACACTATTCCTCCCCCCACTGACACCAACGATGGGGCACTATTCCTCCCCCCACTAACACCAACGATGGGGCACTATTCCTCCCCCCACTGACACCAACGATGGAGCACTATTCCTCCCCCCACTGACACCAACGATGGGGCACTATTCCTCCCACACTGACACCAATGATGGGGCACTATTCCTCCCACACTGACACCAATGATGGGGCACTATTCCTCCCCCCACTGACACCAACGTTGGGGCACTATTCCTCCCCCCACTGACACCAACGATGGGGCACTATTCCTCCCCCCACTGACACCAACGATGGGGCACTATTCCTCCCCCCTTGGCTTATACTCGAGTCAATAGTTTTTCCCAGTTTTTTGTGGTAAAATTAGATACCTCAGCTTATATTTGGGTCGGCTTATACTCGAGTATATACGGTATCTTTTAAGGGCTATAACTTGTTCTATCCAGGAAATGTTCTTCACATGGTTTATATACATATATTCACTTGCTTTAGACAGAGTTGTAAGGTGTTAGAAAGATTTATACCCTGTGTGGGCATTCTGGATTGGCAAATTTTAAAGTCAAACTTTGCTTCAGTCCAGTTTTGGGTGCAAATTGGGATGCTGTTGGATAAAGCAACTAACTTTTAACAATTAACTTTTAAACTAGGAAGGCAGGAAAAGTCATCTAAATGGAAATATAATGTGACAGTGCAAGGCCCTGCCACTACGTGAGACTAAGAAATGTATATGGAAAGGATATAGGATTTTCAAAGTTATGGTTTGAGGGGCTCCAGTGTATATATTGAGTGGAGAAAGTGGTGTTCTGAGCTCTCTCATAGTTTTGTAATCCCATATCGGGAGTTTGAAGGTTATGACTGTGATCTAAAGCTGTATATGCTCTATATGCTATTTTGTTTCTTCTTATATTAATAAAGTATTTTTGGAAAAAAAAAAAAAACAATGTGATGACCCACAAAACAGAAATGGTTTTACAGGTGGAGGCCACTGACATTTTTTCCCCCACTCCTCTTTTCTGACTGTTTTTCACTAGTTTTTGTGATACCTGGAACCTACAAAGGTTGCACAGGCAGTCCAACTCCTTCAGGATGGCACATCAATAAGTGCCATTGCCAGAAGGTTTGCTGTGTCTCCCAGCACAGTCTTAAGTGCATGGAGGAGATTCTAGGAGACAGGCATTTACTCTAGGAGAGCTGGACAGGGCCATAGAAGGTCCTTAACCCATCAGCAGAAGGTTTTGGTGGTGGGTCAATGATGATCTGGGGAGGCATGTTCATGGAGGGATGCACAGACCTCTACAGGTCAAAACCTTAACTTTTCTTTCAGAATCAACATTTTCTATTGGACAGTATTCTACAAAATACATCCCAGGGCCATTGATTGCAAACAAAATTTGTTCATTTGCACACACAAAAAAGTATTTTTCCTAACACATTCATTCAAGACCATGTTGCAAAAATGAATACACCCCAATGAAAATCAAAGGAACAAAGCTACATTTTAGACAAAATTCTAATTAACATGAAATTCAACTATAGGTGAGTTTACTGATTCATTAAACAGGTGTCCAAAAGACAGTCGATTATAAAAGGGCGTTACTTAAAGAAAACCCCTTCCCTTTTCATGCTGTCAGCAATGGCACCACATGGAAGAGAAATGTCACAAGGCCTGAGAAAGAAAATTTCTTTACAAAAGAAAGGTAAAGGCTACAAGATTAGCAAAGTTTACTTATCAGTCAGAATACTGCAGCAAAAGTGATACAAAAACAAAGATGGAACTGCAACCATCTTACAGAGATGTCCAGGCCGTTAACACCTCGACAGGAGCATCTTCTGATGAGAAGGGTTGAAGAAAAATACCATGCAGGTTCACTGCAGTTAGGTAAAGAAGTAGAAATCCAAACTGGGGTGATTGTTTCCACTGACAAAATGGCATACACTGCAGAGGAATGGAATGAATGGGTGTCATTCACAAAGGAAACCTCTCCTAAAGCCCATGCACAAAAAAGTCCACCGAAAATTTGCCAGGGCCCATGCTGAAAATGAAGACTCCTGGGACTCTGTACTCTGGAGTGATGAGACCAAGATAAATGTTTTTGGAACTGTATGGCGTTGCAAAAGGTGAGGAGTACAAAGAAAAACTCATGGTGCCTACAATTAAACATGGTGGTGGCAGTGTCCTTCTGTGGGGCTGCATGAGTGCTGCTGATGTCGAGGAGCTGCATTTTATTGATGGTATCATGAATTCACAGATGTATTTCTCTATATTGAAAGAGAAGATGCTACCATGACTCCATGCCCTTGGTCATCATGAGCTTTACCAACAGACAATGATCCAAAACACACATTTAAGGCCACTGTAGCATTTCTGAAGAAGAACAGCAATTCAGTGGCCAAGTACAGTATGTCTACTGATCTAAACCCAATCAAACACCTATGGGGAATTCAGAAGAGACAAGTTGAGCATCACTCTCCATTCAGCATCCAAGCTCTAAAAGAGGCCGTTCTTGAAGAATGGAAACAGATAGATGTTGCAATATGTCACCAACTTGTACATTCCATGCCTAGAAGACTTGGTGCTGTCCTTACAAATCATGGAGGTCATACAAAATACTATATGTAGTAGTTTTTGTTGTGGGGTGTATTCATTTTTGCATCAACTAATTTGAGTTAAACTGAAGATTTTGTAATCTAAGTTATATTATCTAACTTGCTTTCATGCAATGAGCTAAACAAATGTCCTAGAAAACTCAGTGTCAAAACTTTGGAAATTGTTCTTGTGTTTGAGATATTAAGATCTTACTTTTCAAAAGGGGTGTACTCATTTATGCTGAGCACTGTGTATGTATATATATATATATATATATATACATACACACACACACACACACACACACACACTTGTGCTCAAAAGTTTGCATAACCTGACAGAAATTGTGAAATTTTGACACTAATATTGGAAATATTACTGATCATACCAAAAGAATGTCTTTTATTTAAGGATGGTGATTATATTAAGCTATTTATTATCACACCAGTTGTTTGGCTCCTTTTTAAATCATAATAACAGAAATCACACAAACGGTCCTGACAGAAGTTTACATACCCTGGAATGTTTGGCCTTGGTACAGACACACAAGATGACACACAGGTTAAAATGGCAATTAAAGGTTAATTTCCCACATCTGTGGATTTTTAAATTGCAATTAGTGTCTGTGCATAAGTCCTCATGCACACTGGACGTTTTGATAACGCTGGTAACGTTAACTGTGTAAACTCACGTTACAAACGTGAGTTTTTCAGCTTTTTTTTAGCATTTTTGCAGTAGCATTCTGCGGCGTTGTCTGGGTTTTTTTTACCCCAAAAAATTGGGGGGGGGGGTCCAAAAATGCTGGTTTGCTGCATTTTACCGCATTTTTTAGCATTCAAGCTTTTTTACAGCTAAAAAACTCCTCTAGAAATCCACTAGTCCTGGGTTTTTTTTTCCAGCCAAAAAACGTTGATTACAGTCTATGTGTATATGGACACATAGGATAACATGCTGGGGGGTTTACTAGCTGTAGAAAAAAACATCAAAAACCAAAAACAGCAGCTGTAAAAATGTTAAGTGTGCATGAGGACTAAATAGTCAATAAGTACGTTAGCGCTCACATACCAATGCCACAAAAAAGCTCGCTTACAATATGCCCAACAACACCTTGACACGTCTCACCAGTCTTTTTTGTGGCATTGGCACGGTAAAGGCTTCTTTCCAGCAACTTGACTATGCAGCTCATTTTTGTTCAAGTATTGTCGTACTTTGCTCCTTCAAAACAACCACGCTGTCTTTTTCCAGAGCAGCCTGTATTTCCCCTGAGGTTACCTGTGGGTTTTTCTTTGCATCCTGAAAAATGTATCTGGCAGTTGTGGCTGCAATCTTTCTTCGTCTACCTGACCTTGACTTGGTATCCAGAGACCCCTGAATTTTCCACTTTCCATTTTTAGACTCAGGTTTTCACACAGAGTGGTGAGTGGTGATTCTTTTTTATACCAAGTCATGTTACTGACCTGTTGCCAATTAACCTAATTAGTTGCAATATATTCTTCCAGCTCTTTATTTTAGTACCTAACAAACCAAATTTTACTAACCAAAGTTGCCAGTTTTTTGTTGCTCTGTCCCAACTTTTCTGAGATATGTTGCTGCCATCAATTTCCAAATTACCTTGTTTTTTCCTTAAAATGCTACACTTTCTTAGTTTAAACATTGTATATGTTTTCCATTGTAAAAAAATACAGATTTAAGAGATTTGCAAATCATTGCATTCAGTTTTTATGTAGACTTTACAGTGTCTGAACTTTTTGGAATTGGAGTTGTCCATATACAATAAAAAAATCCCCGTGATCTGTTTATGATTATTGTAAATCTACTCCTTAACTGATTTCTTGCTGCAATACAGCATTGACTTTAGGAAAGAATTGACATTATAGCAGGAATACAAAAGGTTTGCATGTTATTGATTTCAAGTCTTTGTCACACAGTCATAAATAAAATAAGAGAAACAACTCATGTGCTAAAGTTCATATATATATATAAAACAATTCAGACCTGTTAGGCTCCCACCCAATATTGGATTATGACACGCACAATGAGTGTGGAATTCTCTCCAGGACTAAGCGTAGGAAACTACTTTAAAATGAAAGCATATATTGCCATTTTAGCAGCTTGTTCATTTTCCTACCGATCCTGCCAGATTTAATCCCAGCTCTCTATTGATTTCTGCAAAGGAATTACTTCTCAGATGGTCATATCGCTTTTCATCCATGGAGATCTCCATTTATTTCACTCTTCGTCTGTGACTCCAATCATTTTGATATGACTAGTAAAATCCTTTCCCCTGCTGTACCAAAGCTTAGGTCTTTTTTTTTTTCTATTGTGCTGTGTATCTACTCGTGCAGAACGTAAACTGGAACGCTATAATTCATAGATTTGTGATAGGTCTTACCTTGCTGGTTTTGTACGTAATTTTATATTTAGGCTATTTTATTGCTTTGCTTTTCAAGGCATTTGAAATTATATTTTTTTTTAGGGAATGTAACAGTCATTTTTCAAATGTATTTTTAGCTATTTCATTTCTTGTAAGCACCAACTACTTAAAACCCATACAATTTTCAAACAATTATAACCCTCTATAGTACAAAAAAAAAAATATATATTTTTGATCAGTCACCTGCATGAGTCTAGCAAATATATAACCTTTCAGATGCAGATTCTCTAGCCAAGCTCTACTCGTGACAAAATTAAGTCTTGTCACAGTGCCAAAAGATTCTGGTGTCACCCAGGATTCTCCTCCTTGCAGGTTGAAGGGCTCTGTAATGTTTGCTCTGAGCAGAGAAAATTGACTTTGGAAGGGACAAAGTCTGAGACCCTGGCTCCATGCTTCAACCAGCACACTGTGCAACTGTGCCAAAGCCCTATGCAAAGAAGAAAACTAAAGTACAGGGCTCCACCTGAAAGACAGGATAGTGCCACCCAGAAGAGGGTGAGCCAGCACAGCTAAGAATGTGTTTGCACAGAGTTTAAGATGATGGTCTGTGGAGAAACAGACAGAAGCCTAAGACTGAGACCAGAGCAGCAGTATTGTAAGAGAAAGCCAGGTGGCTAAAGTAAATTGCTTATGGAAGTGGAGTGCTGGTCAACCTCCGCAAGGGTAATCCTTTTGTATTTATTAAACTTTTTAATAAAACATTAATACATTTTTAATAAAAGTGAGCAAGGTTGCCCTAAAAAAGAAGACCTTGAGCTAAATTCCTGTGGAACGAGTGAGAAATAACTGCTGCTTTCCGCCATGGTTTGAATGAACCTCTCTCTTCTATATCTTTCTTTTTCTCTCTCTTCTTTCTCTGTTTCCCCTCTATTCTTTCCTGTTGATTCATCTTTTCTACAAATTATCTCTGTGCCTTAGTTTACCACTATTATAGGTTTTAGGGTCGAATAGACACCATAACTTTGTGTAATGTTTTTTTCTCTCAAAGTTGGGCTTGATGCCCTCTGGTTCCACTTCTAATATCTCAGTTGTTACTGGTCTCTGTTTTAATTCTACAAATATCAGAAAACCATTCTCGTGTCTAGGTCCAGTCTTTCTTGACCTCCACTTGCTCATTGTTGTTTCTCGTATTTTGCCACAATTCGATGCTGTACTTTGTACTATATTGTATACACTTTTCTGATATTTCAGTTATTTGGCTCTGTATATATCTGCCATCTGTCAATAAAAACCTTTGTTAAAAAAAAAGAAGACTTTGGCAAGTGGATGCATCATTAAAGCACTGAATATTTGAAGATAATTCCCATATTAAAATATACATGTGGCCAAACATATTTGGACATCTCATTTCAAACCATTATTATGGAGATGGCCCACCCTTTGCAGTTATAACAGCCTCAACTCTTCTGGGCAGGCCTTCCATGAAATTGTAAAATGGCAATTCATGTCCATTCAGTCAAAGGAATATTTGAGTGTCAGGCATTAATGTTAGATAAGTCATCCTAGTATAGGGAACTGTTATTTTATACACTAGTTGTGGTTTGTTTACATTCATATACAGCCACTACCATAGAGGTCCCATTACAGACATGTCCCTAGGTGTGCTTCCTGCCCCTGCAAGCAGGTCAAGAAACCCCAGGATGTTATATAGTTGTTTTCCAGGAAGTATCAGGCAGAGGGTGCCAGCCTGCCATGTGCTGTGTATCTGGGGGGAACTGTATGGTGATTCTGTGAGTATTGATCCAGATTAACAAGGCTGCTATCTATCTAGTTGTTACTGAAGCAGATTAGGCCTGCTTCTGTTATATTTCAATTTCTGTATTGGAACCCTAATATCTCTATAAGAGAGAGATTTGTGGTTCATTATCATTATTCTATTTACACACTGCAGAATCCTTATAGTTGTCTATATATATATATATATATATATATAGATCAGTGTTTTCACCTGCATAAGACTGTCAGGTGAACTTTCTGTTAATTGCAGTGTATCTTCGCAGCCTCTTTGCTTAAAGCCATAGCACCCTTATTGGTCTGGATCTCCCTTTAGCTAGGATTAGCATAGGGAGCGTTGGATAGATTAGGCTAGAGGTAGGTTAGGCATCCAACGGCCACTTAGACAGATAGAGGCCCGGTTGCGGTGACAGCCCAGTTTAGGGATAGGGACTAAGAGTAAGGAGAGATAGGGCATTTTATCCTTTTAGGTGATGCATCGCTGATCATCAGACAAGCAGTGCATTCATCCGCATAGAACGGGTTACTTGGACACCATCGCAGCATCTGAAGTGGAAGCGTGCATCTTATTGACTCTCACCTCTCCAGGGGCCCCTGCAACCGGACTGCGCTATAACTCATAGTTGGAGGTATTCTGTATACTACATGCACATATACCCGGGTATAATTGCAACCTCCCAATTTATGGTAAATTGTAATACCTGAATGTTATTCTTATGCATCCTGTTTTATGTGGCTGCTTTATATAAACTTTGCATTATTCTCATACAGGTGTGGTGACATGTTTTCATGTTAGAAATATAAGCTGGGTGCATTAATACTGCTATGTATAGTTACTTTAAGTTGTCTACCTGTTACATTCTTAGAAAGGGGTGAGTCTCCTCAATTGTAGGATCCCTATTCTAGGTGGAGGCACTGCCATTTGTATTATCACAACCCCCTCTTCCATATAGCGAAGGCTCAGGATTGCCTACTCATATACAGGTTAGCGCCATAGCCTGTTTGGTGTGGGCCATTTCACATAACCCCCCCCCCCCCAAAACAGGGCTACACTAGCATGCAATCAGCATTTTAATTCATCCCAAAGTTGTTCAATAGGATGACTATACAGGCCACTCTTTTTCCTACACACCAAGCTTCAAACCAAACTATTTGTTTATGGAACTATTTATATGCACATGGGATCAATTAAGTTGGAACAGAAAAGGACCTTCCCCCAAACTGTTGCCACAAGGTTGAAAGTGACAAATGATGTCTTTGTATGCTTCAAAATTAATAGTATGCCTCACTGAAAAAAACTAAAACTTAATAATTTGGAGAGGTCTTTGCATACTTTAAGCCATATGGCAAAGTAACCAGGTTTTCAAGGAAATCTATAAATTTGAGGTCTATCTTTCCTTCTGAAAATTCCAGTAACTTGGCTGTCACTGACTTTAAAGGAGAAGTTCTTTTGGCTGTACTTCTCCCATGGATCACAGGAGTGCAGATCTTTCTGCACTCCTGTGACCCGTTTTCAGCTGACAGCGGGCTGAAGCTCACTGTAAGCTAACATCACTCAGCTGGTCCAGGCTGGGGAAAGATCACGACTTTAAAGTCGGGATCCACCCCACAGTCTAGAATGGCACCTAGCTCAACCTGTCAGCAATCTGCTGAGAGTCTGAGGCAGACGCTCCCTACCCTTCCACATTCCAGTGCTCCAGTGAGCGTAGGGTGGTGGTGGGGGTTGGAGAGCAGACAGCAGCGAATGACATTTATCACTTTCTGCTCACAGCGACAGTGAGAACTCAGTGATCCGCGGTCATGTACGCAGAGCCGGCGGGGGACAGATGCAGCACTGGATCGATGATGCAACCACCTAGGCAAGTATAATTTGGGGAAAAAAAGAACCCCAAACTTCACTTTTAATGCTTTTAGGGAATGTCATGGAATGATCATGCAGCAAGTAAAATTGGAGGGAGTTCAGAGCTCCTAATATGAATGCTTGTTCTGGGTAAGTGACTTAAAATATTCCAAGTTATTGCATCAGAATGACAGGAAGGTGAGGCCAGTAGTAGCAGCATACATATACTCATTAAACTTTCTACATTATGGGAAACATACAGGCACTAGTTTGAAGTTACAGCTTCAGAATGCACCATTATGTTATGTAAAACTTGCTAAGAAATAACCCCATACTGCAGCATCAACATGGCAAGGCCTGGATTCTTGTTGTGTCCAGCCCTGATAATCTTGCAAAAGAGGTTAGCACTCATTTATTGTGTATTACAATAAAGTGTAATGCTGACACTCAAAGTGATGCTTTTTAAAGTAATTAAAATAACTTGTTTTCATTGATGCTGTTTCTACAAGTTAAGCTTTTCAAAGAACTCTTTCATAAATGCATCACCAATCTAAATACTGGCATGCTACAAAGGAAATTTCAACGTCCTCTAGAAGGGCGAAATGTCGCCCACTGAAATACAATGAAGTTAGTATTCTCTGAGTCTCTCGATCCTCTTTTGCATTTCTATGCGAACGTCAATGCTTCGTTCATCATTAGATTTCTTATTGCATCTGATAAAAGTGCATATATAAATGTACAATAGAATTACAGAATTACAGTTCTGCGACTGACAATCCCCAAGTCACTGCTTCAGTTGCAATGCACAGGAGATTTTATCAAAAGCCTTCAAAACAGAAAGTCTAACTAATGTTACAAGGTGATATCTGTAAAATATGTGTTGAGTTCATCAGAGGTTGTGTAACCTTCTCAGAGGATAAATAACAAAAACTTAACAAGTTGGTAAAGATACAGTCTTGCAGAATGCCATTTGCTGGGGAATTACTTTGTTAATGGCAAAGGGGTGTCCACATAAAGCTCTGTGCATGTTTCATTTGCACAGTTTCCATACTTCTGGATTCTGATGTTGATATTAAAAAGTGAGAATACTTTCACACTCAAAATGCATATTGCACATTTACTAGCATTACTAAATGATCACCAATAATTACTAGTGACTGTTTCTGCAAGGGTTATGTTTGGTGTTCATACATACAGTACCTCACAGTAGTGAGAACACTCCTCACATTTTTGTAAATATTTTATTCTATCTTTTCATGTGACAACCAGGGACGGACTGACCATTTGGAAACTCGGGCACTGCCCGAGGGCCCGGGGACAGTAGGGGGCCCCATGAGATGCCCCTGGTACCTTTTTCATAGGCTTTTTTGAGTTTGGGCAAGGACACAGGTGCCCCATGATCCCCTATTGCCTGGGGGCCCCATGAGTTGTCAGTCCGCCCCTGGTGACAACACTGAAGAAGGGGTGTACTCGCTTCTGTGAGATACTGTATCTAGCAATAGGCATTCTTAGCTGAAGGACTGTAGATTGTCATTTGTTAACTGAATTCTGTTGGCATCTGTGGAAATCTATTGTTATTTTGCTCTTGTGCAAAGATTAGCCCTCTCAGGAAGTGGGCAAGAAGCATTTGTCTACTTTACAAATGATCATATGCTTATTGCTTACTGTGGAATGATAGCTCATTGCAATAGAGTAATAGATAGATCACATTTATGTTTAAAAGTATAGGAAATCAACCTGAAGAAATCTGAATTAACTGAACTATCGTTTTTAAAATTATATTTTTATTATACTTTGCAAAAGCTATTCATTGATTTAAGTTAATTGTCACCCTGATCAGGCGGTCTCCTCCTGGTAAGGTTACTATCTTTATGTCCATGATTGCCTTCAGAAATCCTAGGCCAACTGTTAGTAGACTGAGGATATGTACAATCTACTGTAATACAGTAAGTTAGGGACCACTTGACAGGGCTCTCCACCATGTGAGATAGCAGTTCTTGTTAAAAAACAGTTTTTGCTAACCTTTGCAACTTCAGTAATTTATAGTTTAACCTATAATAAGAGAAATATGGGGCTGCCATCACCGACCTTCTTCTAAAGATGTAATTTGCTGAACCTCTGGCTTCAATATTTTCTTAGCGTCTGACTCATAACAAGTGTGCAGATAAGAAGCCAAAGTAAGGTCAGGAGTCCTTATGTGCATAGTTGTCCTAGGCCAGTGACTCAAAGCATTGAAGCAGCAGAATTAGCAAGACAGTCAGGCAACTAGCATCTGAAGGAGATCACTATAATAGCAGCTTCTGTTTCTCTGCCAAAAGAGATCAAGCAAGCATACCTCACATGTCTGTTCACCAATAAGTGGGAATTTTAAATATTTTACTTTAGCATAGATTTTTGTATTAAATCCAATTGTTGATATTCTCATGCATGCTTCATCTTCTGTCATTTGTGAATTTAAAGGGAATTTGTGATAGTATTCAATGTTTTTTAGATACGTTAATGTGATTAACTTATAGCAAATACCGTTTATTTGTTAATGTCATCAAAAACTTGACAATGTTCCTAGTTTTTGATAATATATGTATATATGGGGGCATATATGTATAAATTTGTTGTTTGTGTAGCAAGGCTAGATAAATTTAGTTATTTAGCTCTACTGCAATCAGGGGAGCTGCTTGTGATTACTCTGGTCTGCTCTGAGTTTCACAGGTTGTTTGTTTGGCTGTTTCCCTCTGTTTTCCGGATGGTTCTAAAAAGTAGTGGGCTGGGAGAGTCAGATCTCCAGTTTGAATATTTATATGGTCCCAGCCTCTCCCTGGGGAAGGGTTCCCAGATCTTAACTGGGAGTGAGCATGAATAATCTGAGGCCTGGAGTAAAGGGGTTCTTTTCCTGGAGGACTGGATCCCAGCCTGAAAAGCTGCTGCCCTTCTGGGCAGTCCAGCTTTGCTTCTTCAGTTGCTCAAGTTCCCAGCTGTGCTAGCTGGGAGGCTTATTCTGCCGAATTTTGCTGGACCTGACTGGGGATTTCTTTTTGGGGATCTGGTCTGAAGAGTTCGCGGGAGAAATGTCTGGCTCATACTGCAAGGTGGAATCCAACTGCACAGAGTCATTTGTGAGTACAGACTGGTGTGTGAGATCTCAGGGACTGTGTTCTGCTACTGTCCCTCTTGCATCAGAGTCGGCTTGCATTTTAACCACTTGCCTACTGGGCACTTATACTGCCTTCGTGCCCAGGACAATTTTCAGCTTTCAGCGCTATAACAGTTTGAACGACAATTGCGTGGACATGCAACACTGTACTCATATGAAATTTTTATCATTTCTTTCACCCAAATAGAGCTTTTCTTTTGGTGGTATTTACTTGCCACTGGGTATTTTATTTTTTGTGGTATAAACAAAAAAAAAGCAAAAAATTTGAAAAAAAACAAAAACCTTTTTTCTTTGTTTCTATTATAAAATATTGCAAACAGGTAATTTTTCTCTTTCACTGATGTGCGTTGATGAGGCTGAACTGATAGGCAGCACTGATGGGCACTGATGAGGTGGCACAAATAGGCGGCACGGATGCTGCTGCACTGATATTCAACAATGATGTGCACTGAAATGCGGCACTGACTGGCAGAACTGATGGGCACTGCTGGGCAGCACTGATGGGTGGCACTGCTGGGCACTGGTGGGTGGCCCTGCTGGGCACAGGTGGGCGGCACTGGTGGGTGGCACTGCCAGGCACTGATCATCAGAGCACAACTGCTGGTTATCGGCAGTACTTTCCTCACGATGTGACAGCGTGAAGAAAGTGCAGCCGATAATCGGCAAATACATTTACCCGGTGATCTGCTGTGTCATTAGACACAGCTGATTACGTGGTAAAAGGCAGCAGTGATTGGCCTTTTACCACATCACGTGATCATGGAGATCGCCGGGGCGCACGGGAGGGTGCGTTCTGGGAGGATGTCATATGACGCCCTCGCAGAACTGGACAACCGCGCTGTAGCCGTCATTCAGCTATAGCGCGTTTGGAAAGTGGTTAAAGTGGCCATTGCTCATGGTGTCCCTGTGCAGCTCAGCCCATCATTTGCTGCTGCAAGGACCATCTTTAGGAGAAAAGATAGGTGTCCTCAAGTTATTACTTTCTGTTACTGGAGTATCCCATAGTTACCCTATACCCATCCAAGTGTGCTTGGCTGCTAGTGCACTTATTGGGGAAAGAACCTTGGGAACAAATCTGTGGGCCCTTTGGAGGGTGAGCGCTACATGCATTCAATCTGTGCTTCCTGCATAGAAGATTGTGTTTTCTATTCTTCTTAATACAGATTTTGGACTGACTGTGTATACGCCTTAGCGTAAGTCAATTTGTACCATAAAGGTCAAGGCAATGCACAGTGCAATAGTGCAAAGAGAAATACAAATGTTTTTCTAATCATTATGAAATATATCTATCCTGTAATATTAAGGACTAATATTTTAATATTTAAATTTAAAGTTATTGTTGTGTAAATGTGATTCAAAGCTCAAGCAAACCTTTTTTTAGAAGAATTTGCATGGATTCCAAACTTAAACATGTTAGTGAACCACAATCAGTATATAATGTGTGGCAAGGGTTGTATATGGCAGGGAAAGGTCTGCATGGTTGTTTAGGCAGAGAGAATAACAAACAGATAAAAATCATTCCTGATTATCTAGTAAAAAAGGAAAACCTTGGCCATAGAGCCCTGCTAAATTACAAGCAGCTCTTTATCTCTCCTCTCTCAAGAGACAACAAGAAGAGCGCTTAAAAAAGGCCAGCGCAAATGATATGGTACTTATATGCATTGCCTGTTTTCTGTATATTCCCATTAAGTGCCGATTGTGAAAAAAAGCATTCTTCATATTCTGGACTGTAAGTGGGAAATCACAGCAAGAGATGATGGTGGACTCTGCGGATTCCTCAGATCTCATCAATTTGCAATTAATTGGCAAACTGACATAACGCATAATTTTGCATTACAATGCAGAATTTCTTGTCATTTGTTATACACATGATCATCGGGAATGTGCACTTTCATCAAGCAAACATAATATTCTCAAGTGAATAACAGTGTTTGCCAGGATACTTATAATTACACAAAGTGTAGAGAAAGCAAAAAAGTTCTCAGCCTAACTTGTGTTCTATACAGATATAACTGTATTTTCTAAATACAATTATTTGGCACACTTCTTGCCTTCAAAACAAGATCTCTGATACACACACATGCATTATATATATATATATATATATATATATACACACACAAATGCAAACATACTGACACTGCAAATGTACTTTCACTAACATTGAATAATTGCTTTTTATGACAAGTTTAAAAAGCAGCCATACTCCTGCTTAAAGCAGAATTCCACCCAAAAAGGGAAGTTCTGCTTGTTGGCATCCTCCCCTCTCCATTGTCACATTTGGCACTTTTAAAGGGGGAAGGAGGAACGGGTACCTTGTTTTGACAGGTACCCACTCCCACTTTTGGCTGAGTTCCCCGTGGAGATCTCCAGCCCCTAACCTTCTTCCCAGTGTCATTAGTATAGTTTCAGTGCTTTTTATTAGAATTTATTACAATTTTATTTTATTATTGATCACTGTATTAGTGTCTTGGGATGTCAGTGGCAGTTAGTGCCCCCCCACCGTGTCCCACTGCAGTCCCACTATAAGTCGCTGATCTCCACCATTATTAGTATTAAAAAAAAAAAAAAAATCCAGTATATATACCACCATTTGTAGATGCTATAACTTTCACGTAAACCAATTAATTTACATGTACTGGGATTTTTTTTTTTCAGCAAAGACATGTCGCAGAATACATTTTGGCCTACATTTATGAAGAAATTTGATATTTTACTGGATATGTTTTATAGCAAAAAGTCAAAAATAGTTTTTTTTTCAAAATTGTCAGTCTTTTTTTGTTTATAGTGCAAAAAATAAAAAAAAGTATAGGTGATCAAATACCACCGAAAGAAGGCTCTATTTGTGGGAAAAAAGGATATAAATTTCACTTGGGTGCAGCATTGCATGACCGCGCAATTGTCAGTTAAAGTAACACAGCACTGTATCGCAAAAAAAACGGCATGGTCAGGAAGGGGGGTAAATCCTCTGGAGGGCAAGTGGTTAAGGAAATTGGCTGTGGTGCGAACATCGCCTGACACCTGGACATACAAGTGTCCTTAATAAAAGTCAGCTGCTACAGTATTTGTAGCTGTTGACTTATTAATGTAACTCAATTCTAATTAATAAATACATAAAACAGTGCTTTTTCTTCAGCAGATCTAATTTTTTCAACAAATCTGAAAATTTGCTATTATATTTGTTGGCAGATCTTTTTGCTCTGCAGAAAAACACATGATTATTGGATCTGAAAATTCACAGCTAATAGGGGTCGAGTTAGAGCACAAGCATATGGGTGATTTTTAGTAGCTTAATATGTACCTTAACTCAAAAACCAAAATTTAATATATTGCAGCTTACTGGTCCTTAACCACTTGCCCTCCAGATGATTTACCCCCCTTAATGACCAGGCTTCTTTTTGCTACTCGGCGCAGCACTAATTCAACTGATAATTGCGCGGTCATGCAATGCTGTACCCAAACGAAATTTATGTCCTTTTTTTCACACAAATAGAGCTTTCTTTTGGTGGTATTTTGTCACATTTTTATTTTTTGCGCTATAAACAAAAAAAGACCGAAAATTTAGTTAGTTATAAATTTAGGCCTAAATGTATTCTGCTACATGTTTTTGGTGAAAAATCCAAATAATTGTATATTGATTGCTTTGTGTGAAAGTTATAGCGTCTACAAACTATGGTGTAGATACTGCAATTTACACCATTTTTTTTTGCTATACAGCGCTGCACTAGTTTAACTGACAATTGCGTGGTCATGCAATATGGTACATAAATTACATTTACATACTTTTTTCACACAAATAGAGCTTTCTTTTTGTGGTATTTGATCACCTGTGTGCTTTTTATTTTTGCCGCTATATACAAAACATTTTTGAGAAAAAAGTTTTTTTTTTTTTTTTTTTTTAAAAACTATATTTTCTCATTTCTGTCATAAAAAATATCCAAAAAAACTAAAATTTCATCATAAATTTATGCCAAAATGTATTCTGCTACATGTTTTTGGTTAAAAAAAATCCCAATAAGTGTATATTTATTGCTTTGTGTGAAAGTTATAGTATCTACAAACTATGGTATAGATAATGCAATTTACACAGCTTTTACTTTCTGACTGCCCATCACATTTCTTGAGGTGCTAAAATACCAGGACAGTACAAACACCCCCAAATGACCCCTTTTCAGAAAGTAGCCGAAACTATAGGGAAACTGTTGAAATGTTTGCATTGACCCTGTGCCGGTATGTAAACAGCGGTTGCACCATGCAAGTGAGGTAAGAATTACTGCCCTTGATATGACATTCGTGGCATACCTCACTTGCATGATGCAACCGCTGTTTACATACCAGCACAGGGTCAATGTGCACGCGTGCACAGGAGGGGGGGGTGCAGGGTGATTTTTTATTTTTTTTAAGTTATTTTGATTCTTTTAATTGTTTTTACACTGTCCCTTTCATTTTTTTGTAATGACTTTTAATGCTATCACAGGGAATGCAATGGGCATTGTTGTCATATATTCTATTTTGAGAAATCTGGGGTCTATCAGACTCTAGATATCTCCTCTGCCCTTACATTATCTAATCAAACCAATATCGGTGTGATCAGATGCTTTCCCAAATTACAAATGGCGATGTTTATATCCTGCAAAACTGAAGTGATGAAATGCTTCAGATTTCTTAGGCTATAAAGATGATTGGCACTATTCTGGTCTCCAATCAGCTCTATGGTCAGCTGGCAAAAACACCGGCTGTATTCTCAGGTTCCCCCAATGGCACGGGACTGCCTGAGAAGGCTGTGGAAGACAACAGGGGGGGAATCATCTCCCACTGCTTGTAAAAGCAATCCTGCAGCTAATTAGCCACTATGATTGCTTTTACATGAAAGCCAATCACCAGCTGAAAAAAATTATACCAGAATGATGCCTGCAGCTGTAAGCATCATCCTATTATAACCATTCAAAGTCCAGTGATGTACCAGTACGTCGCTGGTCCTTGTTGGGTATATATGCCATGTTCTTATAGTTTTGTTTGCATGCAGCCTGTGAGCTGAATGAAAAAAAAGAGAAGAAATCTCTGCCAGAAAAAGTGTGTGGTATGCCCACCATTAGAATATACCGCCCTGCATCCACCCACTTCTAATGGTGGGTAAACATTAGGTCGTACGGTGCAGTTCCAAGTTTGTATAAATGCCTAAATAGTGGCACGCTTGAATAAAAATTGTCCACGTATAAGTGGTACCCCATATGGAAAAAGGATGACACCAAGTCCAACTATCTTGCCACTGCTCCCCATGTAGTCTGGGCATCCGTGGGGCTCCATGTGACTATCTTTTCCCTCGTAAATCCGAAACATATATGTATAGCCTGTTGCCCTCTCACAGGTCTTCTACATCTTGACCCCATATCTGGCACACTTCATGGGTAGAAATTGTTTGAATGCAAGGCGGCCAGAAAAATTAATGAGGGACTCATCAACGCAGATGTTTTGCTGGGGACTAGACATCTACAAATTTTTGCTTAAGGTGATTTACAAGAGGCTGAATTTTGTGGAGCCGGTCAAATTCAGGGTCACCCCGAGGACGACAGAGTGTATTGTCGCTGAAATGCATAAAACACATTATACTCTCATATCTATGCCTGGCCACAGCAGCAGAGAACACAGGATATGATGAACTGGGTCTGTGGACCTATACAACCACAATTAATTTTTTTTAGTAATGCCCATCTTGAGGGTAAGGTCCAAAAAAAATGTAAATTCGGAAACGGTAATGGGTTTCCATGCGAATGGTCTGGCAAGGTTTGAATTTGGGTTGGTGGCGATAAATTGTGCATATAAATTGCTTTAATCCACAATCAATGCATACAGATATTCCATGAAAAACAGCTCCAAAAAATCAAGGGGAGTAGTTAAATTTGCTGTTTTCACCTGAACTCCAGGTTGGGCAGTGAATGGGGGAAGTACGAGTGCTGCAGAATTTGTGGGCTGCCAATTGGGATTTGCAGGCACATCCGGAAGGATACTATCGGCTCTATGGGCCTGTTAGCGAATTCTTGGTGGTTGCGGGACAATACTTGTGCTTGCCACCGCACCAGCTTGTACTGTACTTATGGGACTTGCCACGTCACCAAGTGATACTGCAGTGCTGGTATGTGAAAGACCAGAATGTACTAGGCCGCTGGTGCTCATGGCACTAGTACTGGCACTCTGCTGCATATGAGAGTCATCAAAATTTACCAGCAAGTGCTAGCAGAGATCAGGCCTGATTCTGCGAACACTGCGGTTTTGTGTGCAATGTATCAAGTAACAGTGACCTACTGACACTGCACTTGCTGAGGGAGAAGGGGGGGGGGATAAGCATAGTGGCTAAACGCAGGTGCTGACAGGTGCCGGGGCTGATCCCGCTAAGGCTGTGTTTTTGGGAACACTATACTAATGTGAACACTGGTATAGTGCTGATCTGAACAAAGATATTGATCCGTTCAGACACTATACTAGCAATGGAGGTTAATTGTGTATGAGTGTGTTCCTGGCAATCAAGGGGTTAAATGTGATTACTGGTGTACTGACGGGCAATCTGACGCTATCTAGGAGGGGCGTGAAAAACACAGGAGCGTGAATCACGTATATATATGTGATTTTGTGCACCCGTGCCGCCTTGTAGCAGTATTATAGGGCGGCCAGGAAGCGGTTACATAAGCGGTTTGTGTTACAGCGCTGTGTTACTTTAACAGACAATTGCGCGGTCATGCAACACTGCACCAAAATTAAATTTACATCCTTTTTTCCACATGAATTGGGCTTTCTTTCGGTAGTATTTGATTTCCTGTGCGTTTTTTTTTTTGCGCTATAAAAAAAACCCGCCAATTTTGAGAAAAAAAACAATATTTTGGACTTTTTGCTATAAAACATGTCCAGTAAAAAAATGTAAAAATCAGATTTCATCATAAATTTTGGCCAAAATATATTCTGCGACATGTCTTTGCTAAAAAAAATCCCAATATAGGTAAATTAATTTGTTTACGGGTAAATTAATTGGTTTACATGAAAGTTATACTGTTTACAAATGGCAGTATAGATACTGGATTTTTTTTATACTAATAATAGCGTCGATCAGCGACTTATGGTGGCAATCAGTGACTTATGGTGGCGATTAGCGACTTATAACGGGACTGTGTGACTGCTGCGGACATTCTGACACTGAGGGGAACTGACTTGGGGTCACTGACATCCCCAGTGACACCAATACAGTGATCAGTGCAAAAAAAAGCACTGACACTGTACTAATGACCCTGGAGAGGAAGGGTTTAACATTAGAAGGCAATCAAAGGGTTAATGGTGTGAGGGGACAGTGTCACTAGGGGGCGGGGGTGTGTGCTTCACTGTAAGCACATTGATCTGGAAGGCTGAGCTCATCCATCCAGATCAGTGTACCCTACCCAAACTGACAGGGAAGAGAGCTGCATTGAAAACAATGCAGCTGTCCTCTCTGTCAGTGTTTGCCAGCAATCGCTGGGTAACCACCGGCCAGGACCCAGTGATTGAAACCTGCGGCCGTGCTTCGTGCCACGGGTAGGGCAGGTGCGCGCCCCCCTACCCCAAAATGCAGGATCATGTTTATATACGTGATCCTGCACACAGAGGCCACCTTGCCGCAGTATATGTACTGTGGGTGGTCCCCTAGTGGTTAAATGAGGAGACTCCAGTTGTTTCATTTTACAGACAGCCGGTTTCATTTATTTTCACCTGTTGTGAATGACACACTTCCTGTCCTATGGGGACACTCACGTTCTCCACTGTATCTATACAGGGAACCATTGTTTTGTTACTTTCTGTGAGCTGAAAAGAATCCTTGATTTGTTATTTAAAGGCAAATATACTGTGCACCTTGCAAGGGAATGTTCCCCAGATCTTAGTGAATGTGGAGAAGCTTTACTTTATAAAGCATACCCAATCATGTGCAAAGAAATTTAAAAAAAACATTGTTTGCACATGACTGGATAATGAAAGTCAGCAGAGTTTCACTTCATTCACTAAGCTATGGGAAAAATCACTTTGCTTTTAGTATATCAACTCCTTTATTTCAATAAATAGGTAATTTCTGTACTTGCTAAAAGTGTTTTTAGTCTGATAAAACTAAAACGAATTAAGTCCCAGGTAATACCGGTGCGACTTGTCATGCAATTTGATTGTTTTAAATCATGACAAGTCCCTATTGTCCATAATGGAAGAGGTCATATCTGTACGATTAGCTGTACGATCAGCTCTGTCGGAGTCGCATCAATTTTGAAAGCACTTTGTGCACTACTACTTTTTGCAAGTTCAGGTACGACTTACATAGACACCTCTGCATGAAGTCGTACAGATGTCTTCCAAGTAGCACCTGAAGTCGGAATGAGATCTGATTTTGAAATTGTGAGAATTCAATTAACGTCGTACAGTTTCAAACTCTGATTCAGTGTGACCGAAGAATAAAGAGTGTAATTTCCAGCTGCGGCTGCGAATGGCGGCGTGGGTAGGGCTCGCACATGCCCCCTACCCGGATATGCAAAATTATATATATATAAATATATATATATGTGTGATTTTGCACACCTGTGCCGCCCTGTAGCAGACTGGAAGCGGTAAAAGAAGAATCACATCAGGCCAGTCATTGACTATGAATATATTTTATAAGTAAGAGACCCTATGTAAATAAAACGCTTTGCCCCAAATATAATTAAACCTTGAATCTCAAGTTCTTGGTCCCTTTATTTGATGACAATTACAGCGTGGCAACACTGACACAACTGTTACAATATTAAGACCTATGGTTGTACTGTTCAGGTTTTGGTTTCCAAGCTTCCACTCCTATGGAATTCATCTAATGCTTCTGCCTTCTTTACTGCCACATCATACCTTATATGCCTATGCCTTACATTCCTCTTTTGACATCTGTGCCTTCTTTACAGTCACTTTTTGGCTGTTGGCTTGTTTATTGAGATTGTAATACTGTTCGTATTTGAAAAAACTTCACATTTATAAAAGAAAAAGAAAAAAAAAAGACCTATGGTTAAGCTTTGAATCTGGCAGACTTTGCATTTCTATTCCAGGAGCTTTCTAAAGGCTCCTAGATGATTATACATTTGCAAACAAATAATGTGGATAAAAATGAAACAAATATCTTGCTGACAACAAAAGCTTGTAGACAATGAAACAAGTTTTTTTTCCATTTTTGTATTTGCTGGTAATTGTCTCTGCTATTGACTGTAAAACAAGTGTCCTCGACTATATGAGAAAAAGAAATCATATTCATTAAATCATAGAGTGAAAAAAAATGTTTACATACATCTCTGCTTCCTCCTTGCAAATATTGACACACTGGTGTCACATTTTGTCAACAGACATGTAAAATCAATATTACCATTAAATAAATATACAGTATATGTGTAAATATATATATATATATATATATATATATATATATATATATATATATATATATGTCAGGCTCCTGTTTTATAAGAAAAATAATTGTATAAAACTAACCTGGTATGCTGTGGTATATGTGGTATTATATTAAATATTGCAGATTGTCTAGCTTAGCAGCTACTGACATTATAACAGTTTCTAACATAAAAAGACACAAAGGCACGTAGAAACATATGATGTGTATGAATGCGACATGGTTTCAGAAACGTGATGCTAAAAGTAGCTGTGTGTCACTGATCTCTTAAATGGACAGGGAGTGTCACTTTTCCTGTAGCAGAGTGCATTTTCTGCTTTCATACTGATTCCTAAGGGGCTTATGCCAAATCCCAGACAGGGAGATCAAATAATTCACATGATCTTCACGAGGATCGTAGTCACTTAGAAAGAAACACTCTACAATTTAAAGGAACTTCAAAATGACCTTCACTTGCACCCTTAAAAGCAGAGTTCTAGTACAAAGAAAGAATGAAGAAAGGTAGAGTAAGTTATCAGAAAAACTCTTCATTCAGAGGATACACTTCTGCACAAAAAGTCTGTGTATTTTCCATAACTGCTGTGCAATTCCTGGCATTCGCTAAATCAAAAGGCTCAACATACTTAATAAAGTGAACCTGTGGGCAGCTTTAAAGCAAGCTCTCATTGACCTCTGTAGCTGCAGGCACCGTGGAACAATTCAGGCTTACTTCTCCTCTGGGTTCTCTTGGCTCCTCTATGAAACCAGGGCATTGAGGCACTGGACACTAGAAGAAATGCTGCTTCAGAAGATGGCATAGCTTTCTGCAGCATTTAGAAATTGACCAAAAAGAATAGGGCAAAGGGGATTTGTGATGTCATATGACACAAAAAATTATATAATTTACAAAATGTAAAGTAAGCAAACAGAAGAAAAGTCTTAATCAAATCAATATTTGGTGTGACTAACCTTTGTCTTCAAACCAGCATAGGTTCTTACATTTGCGCAAAAGCAGGGATTTTGTAGAATTAGACTCAGGTGTATGATTTACCAGTTACACCAAGCAGCTGCTAATGACCATCAATTTTATATGTTGAAACACAGTCATTAACTGAAACAGGAACAACTGTATAAGAGGCTTGAAACTGGACCAAACTCTGCTACTAAGGTGAGGTTGTGGAAGACAGTTTCATGTCATACATTGTGGCAAGACTGAGCACAGCAAAACACAAGGTAGTTATACTGTATCAGCAAGGTCTCGCCCAGGCAAAGATTTTGAAGCAGTCTGGGCTTTCAAGGTATGCTGTTCAAGGTTTTTTGAAGAAACGAGTAACATTGAGGACTGTACTTGAAGTGGTCGACCAAAAAAACTTAATGCAGCAGATGAAAGACACATCATGCTTACTTCCCTTTGACATCGGAAGATGTCCAGCAGTAAAGAACTAGTGGAAATCAGTGGAACCCAGGTAAACCCAACTACTGTTTAAAGAGGTCTGACCAGACATGGTCTTTGTGGAAGAATTGCGGTCAAAAGCATACCTCCAATATAGAAACAAGGCTAAGTGACTCAACTATGCACAAAAACATAGGAACTGGGGTACAGAAAAATGACAGCAGAAGCTCTGGAATGATAAGGCAAAAACTGAAATACTTGGCTGTAGCAGGAAGCAGTTTGTTCACAGAAAGGACTAGAGAGCTGGACAATAATGAGCATCTGCAGGCAACAGTGAAGCATGGTGGAGGTTCTTTACCAGTGTGGCACTGCATTTCTTTAAATGGAATAGGGGATTTGTTTAGGGAGGCATGTGATTGGTCCCAAATTTATTCTGCAGCAAGACAATGACCCCAAACATACAGTCAATGTCATTAAGAACTATCTTCCAAGTAAAGAACAAGGAGTCCTGAAAGGGATGGTTTGGCCCCCACAGAGCCCTGACCTCAGCATCATGGAGTCTGTCTGAGATTATATGAAGAGGCAGCAGGATTTGAGGCAGCCTACATCCACAGCAGATCTGTGGTTAGCTCTTCAAGATATTTGGAACAACCTACCTAGAAAAACTAATGCTGCTTTGAAGACAAAGGGTGATCACACCAAAATATTAATTTGATTTGAATTTCTCTTATGTTCATTTACTTTCCATATTGTTAATTGATAAAAATAAATTATTAACACTTCTATTTCTGAAAGCATTCTTTCTCATCTGCCTAAGTCTTTTGCTCAGTGATGTATACACTCACCGACCACTTTATTTATTATTTACCTGTTCAATTGCTTGGTAACACAAATTGCTAATCAGTCAATCTAATGGCAGCAACTCAACGCATTTAGGCACCTAGACGTGGCAAAGACGACTTGCTGAAGTTCAAACCGAACATCAGAATGGGGAAGAAAGGGGATTTAAATGACTTTGAACTTGGCATGGCTGGCAGTGCCAGATGAGCTAGTCTGAGTATTTAAAAAACTGCTGATCTACTGGGATTTTCACACACAACCATTTCTAGGGTTTACAGAGAATGGTCCGAAAGAGAGAAAATATCTAGTGAGTGGTAGTTGTGTGGACGAAAATGCCTTGTTGATGTCAGAGGTCAGAGGAGAATGGGCAGACTGATTTAGATGATAGAACGAGAACGACAACAGTACCTCATGTCAATATGGCCCTCTGAGGAATGCCTCCAACACCTTGTTGAATCTATGCCATGAAGAATTAAGGCAGTTCTGAAGGCAAAAGGGGGTCCAACTCAGTACTAGCAAGGTATACCAAATAAAGTGGTCGGTGAGTGTATATTTTCATCATTATTTCCTGAATTAAGATGGATGATGCAATTCGTGGTGTCTGCACTGTGAATGTTCTTGGTTGAGTGAATACAGGTTGGCAAACACAGATGTAAGTGTAAAAACTAAGTGAGTGGTAACTTGGAAAAAGGAAGATGAGGAATGCTTTCCTCCTGCCTGAAGTAAACTGATGACATCATACTCAATCCGACTTCTCAATGATCCTCTAAACAAACTTTAAAAACAGTCTATTAAACACAGCCAAGAACCACTGTTTGATCATAAATAGTACGTCTTTTCTATTACTGTATACTGTAGTGTGTTATGACTGTATTCATATGGACTTGTAAGGCTGCAGATAGATCTGCTGTAAAAAGACTACAGTGTGTGAGTTCTATTTTTAGCAACACATCAAATTCAATTTTATAGTTTTAACATGAAAACTTGCTTGTGGTTCATTGTAAAAGGCGATTCTTATTTATGCTTGTTTTTCAAACAACTGTTTTGAATTTAGCTTTGCAAGACATAGAGCAAATCTCATAAACAGCGGCAAACCTTAATTACACTTCAGGTAGTTTATATTCTTCACTTGTCTTTTGTCTGATTTCAGTAGCTCATCTAAAAATCTGCATTAAATGGTAATTACCGCAAAAGGAAAAAAGTTTATTTTAAAGAATATAGTACTTCAGAGCAACTATAATGGCAACCAGGCATAGGAAATCCATAGAGCATTGTGATTGAACATCCTATGCCTAAGCAGCTAACTGGCATCATTTATTATGCTTTTCAAATACAATCTCAGTGGGAGTTTGCCAAAGTATTTTTACATGTAATCCTGTAAAAATACTGATCATCACCTTGTACAGATTTAGACTTAAAGCCCAACTCCAGCTTAATCAATACACCTTTAAGTTGATTTTCCATGCTTCCTGGTTACAGCATGCCCACTGTTTTTCTGCTTCTCCACTGGAATGCTAAACTGGCACTTAATAAAGTCTGTATTCAGACTATGGGAAACCCATAACTTCCAGGATGGATTATGTCCAGCGTTATAAAGCAACTTTATCTGCAGATCAGGGGTAGTCCTTATCTTGGTGCCAATTAGCATTGCATATGGTGTTCTACATGCTGATGCAGCCCACACAGTAATACCTACTATATATTGACAAGAGAATAAATACTGTGTTTTTAGGCTAGGTTCAGACATAGGCATATAAGCAGCTGCAATGCAATTCACCTGCGGTTCGGCTTGAATACCAATGCATTTTTCAAGCAATGCTGGATCTCTCTCTCCTTAAGGCTAAACTTGTCAAAAACTCTCTTCCTGCAAAGCTGCTCAGACACATCTCAAAAAACACATTGCAATTGCATTCTATCTGAACACTTAACCATTTCCAATGTGGCTTCAATTCAATTCTAAAAGAATTCTAAAAAACAGATCACACCACATCAAACATGCACTGTGGCTGAACTGTAGGGTGAACACTCTCCATAGGAAAGAATTTTATTTGTCATGTGAATCAAATGTGTCCAAAAATGGATCAGTGTGAACCAGGGATTATTCCTAACATGTTACTGTACATTTGTTGTTACAGCTTTGGCAAATAACATATGCAGGCGCCTCCTCCCAGCTGCAGCAATGATAAGGGAGCCTAAACTCCCTTGTCACCACCATTGAGCCACCCAAACACTTTTCCACTCACCCTGTTCATGCTTTTAGTGGCCCCAAGTGAGAAAGCTACACAGCATGTCATCACTAGGTCTACAAACTGTTACATCTTCAAGAGGAAACAAAGTACCGTATTTTTCACTCCATAAGACGTACTATTTTCCCCCCCAAAAAAGGGGCAAAAATGTCAGTGCATCTTATGGAGTGAATGTGGAGCGGCCAGTACGGTATTTCCACTGCTGCGTCAGAATACCAGGCTGGCCGCTCAGCTCTGCAGCAGGACCTTACCTGTTCCTCGGTCTAGCGCTGCGCAGTCTTCCCACGCCGGCTTCTTTAGTGTGGGCTCTGGGCTTGACAGCCGGGTGCCTAGTGCGCATGCGCGAGAAGCGCTGCGCTTTGTGAATGGTACGGCGTCTTCTGGGACACATGACAGGTCCCAGAAGACGCCAGAGGACAACACTAAAGGGAGGACAACTCCGCGGAAGTGGGAGTGGGTACCTGTCAAATTCAGGTATCCACTCCACCTCCCTCCCCAAAGGTCAGCAGTCATCTCCTGTACTGTGTCCGCAGTCTCTGGTCATCTCCTGTACTGTGTCCGCAGTCTCTGGTCATCCCCTGTACTGTCTGCAGTCTCTGGTCATCTCCTGTACTGTGTCTGCAGTCTCTGGTCATCTCCTGTACTATGTCTGCAGTCCATTGGTTCAGAATATTTTTTTCCTTGTTTTCTGCCTCTAAAACCTAGGTGCGTCTTATGGTCAGGTGCGTCTTATGGAGCAAAAAATACGGTAAGTGATTTTTTTCTGGTATAATATCAGGGGATAGATGGTTACCTTCTCCTACAGCTCAACACCTCCCTATTGGTTCTTTAAATTGATGCCTCTTTGTCCATAGGAAGGACAAGACCAAGCTTGACATATACAGGAAAAAATCAAGATCTGCATACTACTTCAGTTGCCTATATCTCTGCATCTACTGATTATTTTGATATGTATTACTTAGGGCAACTTCTGCTTTTCCATTTGCTCATTTTAAATTTGGGACAGGTTTACTTTACAGCATATTTTACAAAAACGTAAACTTGTTGAGGATAATTTGGGTGGTGTCCTAAATACCCCTTACACAAGCAGCTGAGTGGAACTGAAATATAAAACTAAAATCAGATCCCAATTTGTAATGCAAGCTATTTTTTCTCTGCTCTTTCTTTAATTTGGGATAGACTACAAAAGAGTTAAAATTTTTGCTAGGCTTCTATTTATGTCTCTGACCCCCACTTGGGGGGATTTTCCCTCATTTCCTGTGTCTACAATGCCTATGAAAGAAATGGGAAGGATGTGGCTCTCACTGGGACAGGAAGTCAAAGACAGAAATAAAAATGTTGTTAGACCTTCCCCTTTCTACTAAAAATTTAGTTTTTTCTGTATCTCTGTTGGATAAATTTCCATTCACTTCTAGTCCTGACAGGACATTGGGTAAATCTCCCTAATACGTCCATAGACTGCAATAAACACCTGAAAAGTACCATATTTAACTTTCCCCTGTCCTGTCTAAAAAAATAAAAGGTTTGGTTGGAAGTAGACATAAAGCAAAATTTTGACCTGGGGCATTCTTCAAAGTGAAGCAGAAATGGGCCTCATCTTAGACTTATCATTTAAAGACTTCATTTGATTTGACATGTATAGAAAACTGCAAGTTATCACACCCTGCTCTCCATCCACTTTCTTTCAATGCACATTGGGGAAAATGGACTGAAAATATGTAATTTTTATACCCATGCACTTTTGCCTGTGTTGATGAGAGCAGCAATTTGCATGTCAACATGCCTGGTGTGAATGAGCCCTGAAAACAAAAGAGCTTTACAAGTGATTAATTTTAATTAGGAAAAGCATATAAGTAATTAATCTGAATATGACCTTACTGAAGTTTTCCTTCAGTGGGCCCACTGCTATTGCGATGACAGAATGGCTGGCTTAGACAAGAGTACTACATGTCTGTCATATTTAATGCCTTTCTTAAAGCCCAAGGCATTCTGGCATGCAACTTCAGCCGGCATCCTATATTTAGCAGATTAGATTGATTTTTGTTATTCTCTTAGAATTCAGTAGGAGATGTATGTTCTACTGCAATCTCCCTTGAGGTGCTATTTGATCTTGTGTGAAAATAACAACTTGTCATCATTAGGATCACAGGAAAATTTGATATTTGAACTACATGTATTGCACCACAAAGTCCTTTTATGCCATCCAATAACATAACGAATCTTGTAATATGAGCGCATAATTAAAAATATAAGGCGGTGCAACAAAGTGTTAACATCTTCTGACAATTACAGCTTGAGCTATGTTTATGATCTCGGCAGCTATAGGTTACTGTGCAATGACCTTGTTTAGTTCTAAATCCTATCCAATCATGTGAAAGCATAACGCAGGCTACCACAACAGAGCATGAAGGATACAACATAATTGCTATACCCAATGGATCTTGCTATACCAAGCAGACAATCAATCTTGCTTGTTAACGGGTAGGCAATTAGAATGTTTGTAATTCTGACTAGCTTCTTAAAGGAAGTCAAACGGGTAATAGACATTTTTTCTCCAATTTCACAGATGTTAGTCAATTGCTATGAAGCAGGTCAGTGCACAGGATAAATACATGTATGTCTGCAAAATTACAGCTTTTAATATAATGCATTGTGTCCTGCACTTGTAGGAGCTTATTTCTCTGAACCTCTCTAGCAGTTCACTCAGACAAAGACATAGATGGTAATAAGTTATCGATTTACAGAATCTATATAGCTGTTAAGATGACAGTTGGATGCCATCAAGCTAGAATGAAATCTCACAAAGTATATGTCAAAAACAAAAAGGAAATTAAAACATTACTCCACATGGTGAAGAGTTTTGGATTTATTGAGCATCACTCCCTAAAATTATGCCATCAGTCATTTTAAAACTCTGGTATAAGACCGGACACAATAAAGTACAATGTATGTGAGTAAGGAGCTTAGGGAGAGAGACTATTAAATAATGATCAAAGAAGTCAGCAGCTGCTGAAGACTAAAAGAGCAATTCTCATAATTGGCCAGAACAATACAGTGCAAATGATGTCAACAATGCTTTCCTTAAGAATTCAAAGGAAGATAAACTTTACTTGAATGAATAAGGTCAAAGAAAAGGAAGGTATATGCCAAGGGATAGCAATGCATATGCACCAGAAGTATGCCCAGATAAAAGCTTTCAAACTATTTGGGAGAGAGATATTCCCCTTTCTCCTCTTGAGGGAGGTCTCTTCCATGGCACATCAATGGCATTTATGTGATCATACTATAGGTACAAGTGCATTGCTGCTCTTTGGTGCCTAACTTGCTGTCCTTTGGCAGAGAACAGCATTAATATCACTTTGGACAAATATGCATCCAACCACTGGGTATGTGATAAAGCTTTCATTTTTCGAGATCGGGACATTTTTATGGGGTTAAAACGAACTGGAAGTTATCTCAGTGAGTCAATGGCTCTGTTTATTGGATACTAATGTATTGTTTTGGATGATTCTGGCATCCCTTGTGAAACTATACACCCCAGCATTATTGTAAGAAAATGTAATGGGTTTAATCAGCTATGACATACTGTATTTTATCTATATACTGTATTCTGGGTCATATATGTATAATACATATTTGTTATATTTTAAAGGTTTTTGCAATACTGTATACTTTTTCACATCTGCATACATTTTTTTTTAACTAAAGTAAAATGTACCTTTTTATGAATTATGGCAGGGCTGTTGACAACATTTTATTAAATACTATAAGGTTTTTGCCTTTACGTTTATTAGCCAGGAAACATTCTTCTGTGCAATTTTCCAAAACTAGTTTCACATTGCTATACACTTGTACAAAATATTAAAAAAAACCCCAAAAAACTAAAATATCATGGTGCAATTGAAACCAGATCAGAATGTTGTGGCGTTTGTAGTGTCTGCTCCTAAGCAGGATTTTAATTTAAAAGTTTAAAATGGCTGATGGGTTAGTTTCAATGTGATATGGTTCCTGCTGATAGCTGTGTCAGACAAATAACACCAGTGGTGGAATTTGTAAAAAAACTAGCCTTAGTATATAAGGTGATGTGTAGAATGCATTTGGCTAAATGGGTTTCAAATCCACTCAATTCGGGATGAGCAAAAAGATTTGCCAGACACTTTTAGGGTTCATTGAACTGTGTGTGTAGAATACATAAGTACTGTCCTTCAGCTCCATGGACAAATAATTTGGACCCAACATGTAGAAGATCCGCTTCAGTATTTGACCAAACATTCACAGCTAGCCATTTAAATTTAAGGTGATGTTTTGTTATTTAGATGGAAATACATATCTTTTCTCTACAATTGGTAGCATCCTTCTTACTTTTACAAAAGTAAAAACTATACAGGACACTTCTTAATCCTAGTACACATGATGAGAATATCGGTTGAATGATAGTCCATTTTTTTTGCATGCTAGTCTCATATCAAAAATGAATAATTTACTAAAGTTACAAAAATTCTCATAAGACAGAAAACATCTTCAGAAGTGATCGAATGTATTGTAATGTATTGTATTTTATTCTTTTGCTTCTGAGCATGTGCAGTCTTGCCCACTCAATTTTTTACAGACGAATACTGTACTGATTACACAAAATCATTACTTCTGTTATCGTGCAAGAAACTTTTTTGCGATTGTTCTTTTTAATATTTTTACATGAACTGTTGTGATCAACTCTCAAAAGCTGGGTGCGAATGATCAGATTATCAGACAATCAATCCAAAAGCAGAATTTTTGGTCCAATACTCTCTTGTGTGTATAAGGCTTTAGGATGATGCAAGATGTCATTATGTCTAAGTTGTGTTTTCATGAAGGTGCTAACAGGGGTAAAGAGGATAGGTTCTCATCATATTTGTTAGACATAACTTCCCAGTGCTATGGAAGCTTGAGGAAAAGATGGAAGACCATTTTATAAATGGGTTCCCAGAGTTTGTAGAATTGGAGTTTGTGAGTTTTGCTGCAGAACCTTCTTAGGTAGCAAAAGGAGAGGAAAATCCCTGAAAATATTTATTTTTACTGCATTAGCAGTACCATTTTAACAGAATCTCCAGATAATCAAAGCTGTACAACCTTTACTGTCTTTCATCTGGAAGGAATAACAGAGTTCTACCATTTCTATTATGACAATAAGACATATCTACCCTATTTATTTTAATATGTTCTGGAATTAAGGAAAAGGGTTGTCAGGAAAGGCTATTGCCAAGGTCTAGTTGTACCGTATTTCATGTCTACAACATGGTGCATGGAATCAATGTTGATACAATGTTATACATTATTTACTTTAAACAGGACTACTGGAAATAATGTAGATAGTATGTTCCACACTAAATGTGTCAGTAGAGTTATTATTGTATGATGACAAGCGGAGTACAAAGATTACCTTCTAATGCATACTTCATATCCTGAGCAAACAGGTTCCACATCACCTCTGAACTGAGCTTTCCCATGTTCAGTTCCTGGGGGAACCTGCAAGAGACAGATTCTCATTAGTCTTTTCAGACAGGTATTAGATACAAACAATGGATAAGCATCAAGATGATTTATTAACAACTAGCATGCATGTAACATTTCCCAAAATGGTAGCTTCTGGACACTTCTGGAGTTCATGATCTGTCTGTGTGACTACATGTAGCATTATCTATCTACAGTATTTATGACTGATGGACATTTGTCACAAGATGATAGAGCGTTCCACTTTCAAACAATGCAAACACAGCTTTCAGCTGGTATGACATCAGTATATGGGCAGTGTGTACAGCAAGTACCAAGCCTCTTAAAACAACATTGAGCTCCAGTTTGAAAGTATTAAATAAATATAATTAAAAAATACCGGTTGTTACTTTAAAAATGCTACTTACAAGTTTTAGGTCTCATGCGCACATGATGTAAAAAACACAACTTTTGCAAGTGTTTGACTTTTTTTGCAGCCACTTAATGCACCTCTATATTAGCCTATGTGTCCATGCACACATAGGTATTTACAGGCATTTTAGAAGAGGAAAATTTAGAAGCTGGAAAAAGATCACTACATGTTCGCTAGAGGAGTGTTTAAGCAGAGAAAAGGCTTGGCACACCTAAATTGCTTGCAAACATGCCTAAATTGCAAGCTATTGGCCATTGGCTAGGATAATTTAATGGCCAGTAGAATTAATGAATGCCCAAATGCTTGATGTGCTTTAAAGTCTGTGCAAAAAAAGACTTAAGCAGCATTTTTTCAGCTGTTTTTTTTTTTCTTGCCATGAGCAAAGGAGCTCAGAGGAGCATTGGCAAATTACCAATTTTCAGATCTGATGACTGACTTATTCTGCATGTGTCTGTTATTTTTCAGCTTCCTTTAACAAAACAGGCTGTCCAAAAGTTAGCCATTTAACATTTCATTTAACATTGACAGGGGTGCTTACAAAGGTCAGCTTTTATTCATTTATGTAAAACCTTTATCCCAAAAGGAAAAAAAAAATTGTGCTGTAAGAAATGTTAGTCAAGTCCATCTAAATCAGCATTTTCAGTCTGAGGAGAGGGTAGTGTTAGATGCACTAGCAGAGTGTCTTCATTGCTATTCCAACAGGTGGGCTGACACCTTAAAAGTGTGTTACTGGCCAGATCACCTAAACATAAAAACAAAGAAAAAGAGCCTAGAAGACACAATGCAGGTACCACATTTATAGATTTGGTATGCTGCAACAAATTAGTTTTTTTGGGGGATTTAAACAATATGCAAACTCAACATTTCATATTCCTGAGATGTGCCTGCTGTACCATGTACTTGTATGAAAAAAGTATCCAGTGCTCTTTCTATTGCTTACTTTGTGTGCAGTCCCTGTTGTTCCTGCCAGTCCCTCTGCCTTCCTATTAAAAACTGACCACATCAGACAAGAGACCACAGTGTGGTCAGTGCTTTAGTTCTGCTGTGAACTCAATGTGCTATCTTCCAATGATCAGACTTTGATGCTGACAAACCCCCCTAGCTCACCCCTGCTGTTTCTCTTCCCCTAGCTCTTACACAGCTGAGAACAGAGGGTATGTAATCACATATAAAAGAAAAAAGGTGTAAATCTATACACAGATGTTTTGCCTTTCATTTCTAGTTCAAACCAACTAGAATCAATCTGTCTTTGGTGACATGGAATCATTCTACACCTCTGGAAACACTGTATCTGTGTTAGCTTGTTTCTAATTTTAGTTAGGGTACAACACCTCTGGCTCAGGAGGCATGGCGTACTGGAGTAACACATGTTAGAAATCACATTTTTTCTAACTCTTAACTTGCATCTTTTTTTCTAACTTGATTAACCCATACCTGTATGATCAACACAATAACCCTTTCACTGCCAGGTCCGAATGTCGTTTGGACCTGACAGTGAGGCATTTGTACACACAATCCAGTGACTGCAGCCACTGGTTTTGTGTCTAAAAGTGACAGGCAGACTCCTGCCTTTCAGGTGGAAGCAGTCTGGTGGCTGCACTGCTACTCAATTGCTTCCACAGCCCCCGGTAACGGTGCCCCCCCTGCAATGCGTGCCCCCGCCATGTATTCTGAGCTCCATTTGCCCATCTGTGGGCCTGGGGCCGACATGGAAGATGCCAGCAGGTGGAGGGGAGAGAGGAGAGAAGACACTGCTTAATGTGACATCTATGACGTCACTTCTGGGTCACCGCTGTCACTTTCCCTGGCTAGAATAGCCACTGCAATACATCCAGTAGACCCAGAGGAGACATGCAGGGTCTTTTAGACCTTGCATGTCTCATTAAAGTGAATCTGTCACCTGAAAATCATCATATAGAGGACTTTGTGTCCCCTATCTGATGAAAAAAAAAAAGTTGCGTAAAAAAAAATTTTTTGTATTGCAAACAAATAAAGTTACACTCAGGCACAAAATATCCCCCTCCAAAAACATTTTTTGCCCCCCATACTAACATATACGCACGTATGAACATAAAACATCGATTGCAATACACGTTACATATCACCACACATGCCAGAGTGAGAGCAATAATTCTAACACAAGACCTCCTCCATAACACTAAACTGATGACCTGTAGGGACTTTTGAAGCATCGCCTATAAAAAAATATAGCGTACTGATTCTTGTCTTTTATATTTGACCAAAAATGTGGGTAATTTATTGCATTTGTTTGCTATAAAATTCACTTTTGTTTGTTTTTTACTGAAATTTTGCATTTCTTAGACCTTTACGGTAATATTAAAAAAGAGGAACAACCACTATTTTATTCTCTAGGGGGTCTACTTTCAGAAAATATATGTTTGGGGGGTTTTGTGTAACCTTCAGGCCTCAAATGACTTTTTAAATATGTGTGCAATAAATGCAAAAGTTGCATCAAAAGGTTTAAAAATATTAACATAACAAACACCAGATACATGCTAATTGTAAGTATATATATATATATATGTACAGAACTTTGGGTTTTGTTAAAGTGTGATAAATATATACAATTGGTTATACTTATGAGAATTTGCTATGATTGTTCTAAACCTTGTTTGATTGCCATGGATGACACATACAGCTAATATTTAGGACCTGCATATGTGAGTGTGCAGAGTGAGCAGTTACTATTATTGTACATTAATCACTTGTGGCACAGTGATTTATGTCTTGTGGGCAAAACAATTTGACAGACAGAGACAATTGCTATAGCATATTGGCTAGAAGCATAAGAATTCTATAACTGCAGCATCTAAAAACACATCATTTTTCATAGCATGTTTAGATGTGTGGTGTATTTAAATAATATCTTAGTTTGACTTTGTATTAGCCTCCTTTAGATCCCTACACAGTATGATTCAGACTGGGAGAAGAAGCTAAAACACTGTACAAAAGTTGCAGGGTGACAGGAGGGGAGAGCACACAGCTGAGCTCATCAAACTGCAGCAGAGAAAAAGGAGGTCAGATCCTGGCAGCGCCATCTGAAAGAGATAGTCAGTACCAAACATTGTCTGAACAAAATGACACAGAATATAACTGGATACTAACTCTTGAGGGATCAGGTATGGAGTAATGGCCATTGGTTTTAGCAGTTAGTAGGTCGTTAGTGAGTTTTAGTAGAGCAGTTTCTGTGGAATGTTGTGGGCGGAAGCCAGACTGTTGGTGATCAACAAGGTTGTTGTCGGTGAGATAGCAGTTCATACGGTTGTGAACAAGGCGCTCGAAAAGCCTGGAGGCAAACGGGAGCAGAAAGATGGGTCTTGAGTTATTCAAACAGGTGGGGTCCAGCGAGGGTTTTTTGAGTATGGGGGTAACCAGTGCATGTTTGAGTGGGGAGGGAAAGGTGCCCATGGAAAGTGAGAGTGACTCCATCCATAATGGGTATCTAAGAAAAGGATCGATGGGTGATCACCTAGCCCTACATTCCCAACTTACAAATTGGAAAATATATGTACAAACAATTGTTTTTTTTTAGGCCAGTTTCACACTGTTGTGCTGTGGTTTGGCTGCAGCCCCCATGTATCTGCAATTTTTGCACATTGTAGCAACAGTCCCATAGACTTTCTATTAGGTTGAATAATTTGCCGCATTTTCTGCTGCATCTTTTGTGTGCTTTCAGAAAACGCATCAAAAATATGCAACATAGAAAGTCTATGGGGCCTTGGCTAAAATCATGGGCAAAACGCACACGTGCTGCAGCCAAACCACAGCACAGCAGTGTGAAACCGGCCTAGAAGACCCACTTGTTTATATCTATTTTTTGCTGGATTCTGACAGCCATCTTGTGTATACTATTATGCAATAGCTGGCTATCAGTGGCTTGGACCCAGCTTTTTTTGTGCTAAGCAGATTAGTGCTCCTCTTCTTTGCTCTGTTCCTACTGAACCTGTCATCAGGCATCCACATGCTTGCACTGCATTAGCGACATTGAAGCAACACAGTTACAGCTCAGAAGCAACATGCATCCAGCATTATAGCGTGATTGGCTTGTTTTGCTACAAATATTATTTATTTCTTTAAGGATTTGTGTGTAAGCACTGCAGGAATTGTTTATAGTGTATAACTGCCACTGAGTTTCTAATAAGGCTTTCTGCAAGATTTTGGAGCAAAAATTTGTGAGCTGAGGCAATGAGTGCAATGAATTCATTCCAAAGGGGTTAAGGCCAGGGCTTTCTGCAGGCAACTTTGGTTGCTCCATACCAAACTCATCAAACCATGTTTTTTGGACCTAGTTTTGTGAACAAGAACACAGTCAGCATGCTGGAACACAAAAGGGCATTTCTTAACCCCCCTGGCGGTATTCCTGACTGCAGCTTGGGGTTAAGTTTCAGTACCAGAAGCAGTATCCCCAAGCTACACTTGGGATTACACTGCAGCATTGCTCTGGGATCCCTCGAGCACTTACCTTGTCCTGCGGTCCCGCGATGTCCCTCCTGCAGCGTCCCCGGCCATGTTCTCCGGCCGATGCGGGCATCCATCTTCCGGGTTCCATTCCCTGCGAGCGTTGGGACGTATCCGTCAGGAATTTAAAAAATTTTAAAATTTGACATTCACACAATACACCAAAATCTGACAGTGTTCCATTACTGTATCAAACCATTTCACATACATTTTGTCCCTAGTGCTTTGTCCAGTGCCCTGCCTGCAATTTTACTGTTCTTTGGAAACTGAGAAAAGTCCATGGCGTACAAAAAGCGTCCCTTTAGGTCAAAAGCGGTTTTAGACCAGCTAGAGAACAGTGATAGTAAATTAGAACCACTTGCATAATTGAGTGATAATGATTCGTGGGGAAATTCGTCATCAGACACTAAAAACGATTTTGCGACTAAGCTCAGTGATGTGCGAACTTGGCGCTATATTTCAAATTTCAGTGTCTTTGGTTTGATTACTGAATTATTGAATTAAATTTATTATATTATTTTTATGATTATTTATATTATAATTTATGATTTCATGTTTCAAATTTTATCATACCTGGGATGTCTACTAGACTCTTGTTCGGACAGATTTCAGTGAGATATTCCTAAAAATTACAGGCCCACAGTAAAAAAACAACATATTTCCATTGAACCGCTTTGAGTACAGAAATACTGACATAATCAGATCACTAGCGAGGTAAACTATTAAAAAAAAAATTTAGAAAACACACAATTGTTTAAAATGTCCCTCTATGTTGTAGCATGAACAGTATTCTCACTATATACATGTGAACTCCTTAATTTAAAGTGGTGTTCACATACTTTTGGCTATGAAACGTGTATATGCTATAGAAAAACATAAGAATCTTCCTTGTTCTATTGGAAATACCATTTACAGATGAGGTTTGATGGTTTGGGTATCTGGTTACCTAGGAAATAACTTAATGAGTCGAGGCAAATCTTTCATGTTAACATCATACAGCTTATATTAAAGACTAACTCCGCTTTTGTTGAGGAAAAAAAAAAGAATCCCATTTTGGGTGTTCAGAGTACATTACAAAGATTTTACCAAACTTTGTTGCAGATTCTTACATTTTTTCTGCATTGAAGAAAAATTTGTCTGATTATGGTCTCCCGTTACAGATTGTAAAGCGCTGAGCAAACTGTTGATGCTATATAAATCCTCCATCCCACACAGTTATTACCTTTTGTACTACCAGCCCCTCCCTCTTAGATTGTAAGCTCCAAGGATCAGGCCCTCCTAACCCTCTTGTATTGAACTGTATTGTTGCTGTATTGTCTCCTGTTATATTGTAAAGTGCTGAGCAAACTGTTGGCGCTATATAAATCCTGTATAATAATAATAACAATAAATTATGTGAATGTACAGAGTAAATCTGATTAGGAGTGACTTTTTTCATTACTGATCAGCAGATGCTCTTGAAGTGTTCTAATGAAGAAAGTTGCATTGTCAGCCTCTATTTAAAAGTAATAAACCCTTTGAGAGTAACACACCAAAAATGAAAATTTGGTTGCTGAGGATGCCTAACATGTGACTTGTGCAGAGTTCTGTGAAAATTAGGGAGCCAATCACACAAGCAGGAAATTTCTGGGGACTGGCGAAGTTCTGTACACTCACTGTGGACAGAAGGCCTCCAGGTTGCCATATTGCACTGAATTTTACACAAAACTACAGCGCTGCAGATTGACAAGGAAAGGTCATTTTTATTAATATTCAACTACAATATGGCTTGTGTAGCAACCGTATATTCTTTTTTATTTGCTGTTTTTTTCCCACAAAAGTGGAGTTACTATTTAATCAGCATCTATACATTGAGGTAGCTAAGGAGATAATGAAGTCAATTAAATGGAAATAGAACAACATAAATCAAACATAATAAATAAATGTGGGGAAGCAGTGCAGTGTATAGCTAGTTAATTAATGTAGCGAGAGCCTACAGGCTTAGCAGAAGACTTGCTCTCAGCTGGAAATGTTTGCTATCAATATAAAATTCTTTTCTCACCATGGACAAGCTAGCATTCAAGAACAAAACCTCTGAAACCATAATAAAGATATCCACCAACTTTCATCATATTGCTTGATAGATTAAAAGATAACTTCAAGCCTGGCATTTTAGGTCAATAACCACTCTCCGATAAAAGTAACAGGCTCATTTCAGTATCTGTTTCTTAGGCAGATCTCTAAAACTTCAGAAAATTGCAGAGCTATTAAAAATAACATCTTAATTCCTTCTGCAACATGATGTGAAAGAAATATTTTTGTCAGTTGGTATTAAATCAGGAGATCAAGTAGTTTTTTTGTTACGACAGTACCATTAGAATAATTACTGGGGTAGGGGAGAATGAGAAAAGCTTGTTCTTGCCTGCAGCAGGTTTTTGATTTCATTCTGCTAGCCTACACTCAGGTGCAAAATCATATTGAAGGTGTATGATGAGACATGCCAGAAATGTATTCACACAGACTTGCAAAGTTACTCATCCAAAAATCTGTTAGGAATATTAATATTTACGTATAAGGGGATAGCAAGGCTGATTACAACGGTGAAATGTGGCAGCTGACTACAACACCTTTATTCCTTCTCTTTGACATCCAAACATAATCTCTAAAATATTATGATGAATGCGGAAAGAGATAGGAATTGATTCAGACTTCTAAACTCAAAAAACTTTATTATGTTTGGAACTTCGTGACAAGGACTTAGTAGGTAAAGCATGTGCCCCTTGGCTAACAACAGTATAAATCAACCGCTTACCGTACTTAATAAAGTGGGTGAAGCAAAGTGTTAGAGATGAGAGTGCCACAAGTATACAACAAATCTAGTATAAGAATATTCATCTAGATAAAAAGTCAAAGCCAACACAGGATGGAAAACTCCCCCTTCATCATGGCCGAGAAACAAAATAATATAAAACCATGTGAATCAGAAGATCAAAAAACTGTGAGCATATAAAAGTATGGTGTACTGTTCAATCATGTAACCCTCTAAAAATTATTATTATTATACAGTATTTATATAGCGCCACAGGGTATGCTCAGCGCTGTACAGTAGCAGGGGAGACAGAACATGAGACAAGACAGTAACAATACAATACACAAGGGGTTCGAGGGCCCTGCTCTTTCGAGCTTACAATCTAGGAGGGAGGGGGAGGTGGTACAGGAGGAAATGGCTGTGGGGGATGGAGTGGTGGGAGGAGTGGAGGAGGTCAGGTGTTAGGTGAGGTTGGGGTAGGCTTCTCTGAAGAGGAGGGTTTTCAGGGTGTGCCTGAAGGTAAGGAGGGTAGGTGACAGTCTGATGGATTGGGGTAGGGAGTTCCAGAGGATGGGGGAAATCCTAGAGAAGTCCTGCAATCGGGCGTGGGAGGAGGAGACCAGGGAGCTAGAGAGTAGGAGGTCCTGTGAGGAGCGGAGGGCACGGGTAGGGTAGTATTTGGGTATCAGGTCGGTTATGTAGTTTGGGGCAGTGTTGTGAATGGATTTGTAGGTCAGAGTTAGCAGTTTGAATTTGATGCGTTGGGCAATCGGGAGCCAATGAAGGGATTGGCAGAGGGTGGAGGCAGATGTGGAGTGGTTGGTGAGGTGGATGAGTCTAGCCGCTGAGTTTAGGATCGACTGGAGTGGGGATAGCGTTCGTTTGGGTAGGCCAGTGAGAAGGGAATTGCAATAGTCCAGGCGTAAGATGATGAGGGAGTGTACTAGTTGTTTGGTGGTGTCTGGGGTGAGGAATGTGCGTATCTCGGAGATGTTGCGGAGGTGGAGCCTGCAAGATCTAGATAGCAGTTGGATGTGGGGTAGGAAGGAGAGATGGGAGTCCAGGGTGGGAGAGATGGTGGCGTTGATAGTAGTGATGGAGAGGATGGGGGGGGTGTGGGGGGGGGGGAAGACCAGGAGCTCGGTTTTGGATAGGTTAAGTTTGAGGAAATGGAGCGACATCCAGTCTGATATGTCGTTTAGGAGGTGGGCGATGCGGGCAGAGAGTGAGGGGGTGAGGTGGAGGGTGGAGAGGTAAATTTGGATGTCGTCGGCATAGAGGTGGTAATTGAAGCCGTAGGAGTGAATAAGTTTTCCAAGGGAGGAGATATAGATGGAGAAGAGGAGGGGCCCGAGGACAGAGCCTTGGGGTACCCCGACAGAGAGGGGGAGGCGGCAGTGTTGTAGGTGACGCTGAAGGAGTGTTGGGAAAGGTAGGAGGAGAACCAGGAGAGAGCAGCGTCCCTGATGCCAAGGGAGTGCAGTTTGGCAAGGAGGAGAGGGTGGTCAACAGTGGCGAAAGCCGCGGAGAGAGGTCGAGGAGCAGGAGGATAGAATAGTGGCCATTGGCTTTGGCGGTTAGGAGGTCGTTGGTGATTTTAAGTAGGGCGGTTTCGGTGGAGTGCAGGGGATGGAAGCCAGACTGTAGGGGGTCAAGGAGGTTGTTATCAGTGAGGTGGGCGCTTAGGCGATTGTAGGCCAGGCGCTTAAGGAGGGGAAGGAGCCGGTGGAGAGGGAGAGATTGAAGATGTGGGTGAGGGAGCGAATGATGGAGGGGGGGTGACTGGAGGAGCTGTGAGGGGATAGGGTCCAGGGGGCAGGTGGTGAGGCGGGCTTCAGTGAAGACCTTAGAGACCTCCTCAGAGGTAGTTGGGCTGAAGGAGCAGAGTGTTGGGGAGGTGATGGTGTGCGGGGCATTGGGTATAGTGGGGGGTAGTGAGGCTATGAGGTCAGGGGAGGGTTGAGGGGTTGGAGGAGGGCGGGAGGCTGGGTGGAGAGGTGGATTGCGAGTTGACAATGTCCTTATGGATTGCGTCAATCTGGTTTTGGAAGTGATTGGCAATCTTGTGGGCGGTGAGTGAGGTGCTGGGTGGAGGTGTCAGCTTTAAAAAGTCTATTCATAAAACATATGTCAACTATTAGTGTATGTAGAAGTAACCCCACACACAATAAAAGGCTATTGGGTTATCAAGCATATTATTTCCGTAAGTGTGCCGCACAATGTAAAGGACACATTATATATCATCTTATCCAGTCAAGTACCAAACTTCCAAAAAGCCCATAGTTCAATATGCATAGAGTAATGGACTTACCCACATAGAAGAAAAATATATTTTAAAAATATTTTAAAAATATTCTTCCCAAATATATTGCCATATATTTGAAATGCTACAATTTTGGCCATATTCAATATACTAAAAAAAAATTATATATATATATACACATATACATACACACTGCATATATATTTAAAAAATATATATATTTAAAAATATATATTCTTCAGATTTTTTTTACATATAAAAAAAAGGCATTTTAACATATATTTTTACATGTATTTGTAAATGCATTCCAAAAATGTAGATTTGTATTTTTAAAGACATACAGTATATTTGAAATGTATTTTTAAAAATATTTTGTAATAAACGCATTTCAACATTTTATATATATATATATATATATATATATATATATATATATATATATGTGTGTGTGTGTTTGTGTTGAATATGGATAAAATTGCAATATTTCAAATATATGGCAATATATTTGAGAAGAATATTTTTGAAATATATTTCAAATATATTTTTCTTCCATATGGGTAGGTAGTCTAATAACAATATGAATCCAATACATTGTAATAAAAAAAAATCCCCTGAGGATAAAGTAAGGACAATTGGAGCTCTAGAATGAGTTTATCACAGTAATATCATCCCAATAAATCTCAATTAGAATCAGCCAACTATTAAGAGACATTAGCCAAAAACCAGTGACAAAATGTTTTGCAATAAGTTTCATTAGTTATGTGATACATAGTACATTTGTTTGTATCTTTTGTACAAGCTGCAATAAAAACCTGATACTGGACAGACAACTGCAAGGCAATGTTGTGGTAAAATTTTTTATATTTACTGAGGGCCAAAAGTCTCCAAAGTAATAAAGTATCAATCTAGATCAGTGGTTCTCAACCTGTGGGTCGTGACCCCTTTGAGGGTCGAACGACCCTTTCACAGGGGTCGCCTAAGACCATCGGAAAACACATATTTCCAATGTGTAAAGAGCAGCTACTGTGTAGAAAGCAGCTGCTGTGTTGAAAGCAGCTACTCTCTTTAAAGCAGCTACCGTGTTGAAAGCAGCAGTATTGGAGGTAAAACGACACTCATGAATTATAATTACTTGGTAAATAATTTTATGGTTGGGGGTCACCACAACATGAGGAACTGTATTAAAGGGTCGCGGCATTAGGAAGGTTGAGAACCACTGATCTAGATGGAAAGAATAAGATGATGATAATGAAGAAATGTCTAAAATAACAGTAGTGAAATAGACCAGAATAGTGTGCACTGGGAATAAACAAATCTTTCTGGTGGCAGACATCTATAAGTGTTGTAAGTTGGAGTGAATACTTCATGAAGAACAGTGTATTAGAATAAGACATTGTAACGGTAGACACCAAATGGCATAGTGCTATGTGAATATATAAGTAGACAAGAATTGTGGGTGATTTCTTAGTCTAGATTGGCAGTGCAGTCACCATGTGTGGTGATTGTGTTTAATATTCGAGGAGAGATGAAATGGTAATGACCAGAGGAGGTGGAGTCCATAATCCTGAATGAAAAAACAACCAACCATGGAAACCATACCAACATCATTGCCCCTACACTATCTAATCCACATCAACACATCCCTGGCACTGTCAAGTTTCAAACTATGAACATAGATAAAACAAACTTTACACTCTGATTCCTAATCCAAAACCCTATTACACAGCACACATCTGAACAGGACATCTGTAGGAAGGACATGCCAGCACACAGAATGGTGCATCAAGGTGGATGTATGTGCGCAGGGTGGAAGACAGCCATGTATACATGCAAAGATGTCTACATTTCTGTCTCTAATGCTGGCGCTAAGCAGGCGATTTAAATTGAGCTGCTACTTTTTATAGCTGAACAGATAAGATAATGTTATGTATTTATATGTAGTGCCATTACACATACACTATATTGCCAAAAGTATTGGGATGCCTGCCTTTACACGCTCATGAACTTTAATGGCATCCTAGTCTTAGTCCGTAGGGTTCCATATTGAGTTGGCCCACCTTTTGCAGCTATAACAGCTTCAACTCTTTTGGGAAGGTTATCCACAAGATTTAGGAGTGTGTCTATGGGAATGTTTGACCATTCTTCCAGAAGCATATTTGTGAGGTCAGGCACTGATGTCGGATGAGAAGGCCCGGCTCACAATCTCTGCTCTAATTCATCCCAAAGGTGTTCTATCAGGTTGAGTTCAAGACTCTGTGCAGGCCAGTCAAATTTCCCCACCCCAAACTCGCTGAGCTATGTCTTTATGGACCTTGCTTTGTGCACTGGTGCACAGTCATATTGGAACAGGAAGGGGACAATCCCACAAAGCTGGGAGCATGAAATTGTCTAAGATGTCCTGGCATGCTGACGCCTTAAGAGTTCCCTTCACTAGAACTAAGGGGCCAACACAACCCCTGAAAAACAACCCCATATCATAATTCCCCCCTACACCAAATTTTACACTTGGCACAATGCAGTCAGGCAAGTACCATTCTCCTGGCAACTGCCAAACCCAGACAGGTCCATCAGATTGTCAGACAGAGAAGCATGATTTGCCACTCCAGAGAACACGTCCCCACTGCTCTAGAGTCCAGTGGTGGCGTGCTTTACACAGCTGCAGCTCTCCAATTAACAGTGAGCATGAGCTTTGCAGATTGTACAACTATAGGTGTGACTCAGCAGAGGGTCTGTCACATCTTTGAAGAGAAGCCCAAGCATCCATACAGTAAAGGTCCTTCTCTGCACAGGATGGGCTTATCTACACAAGTGTTAGCCGCTTTCTAAAGACTTTGTACACCTTTTGTTTTGATTCACCTGGAATGCATATATCTGATTTAAACTGAATATTCAGTTGGGTTTTAATAGTTTGATCTATGCCCAGCTCTGCTGTATATTGCAAGATCAAAGTACATACCAATGTTAAGTCTACAACAGCATATGAAGACAGCCTACATGTGCATCTGCAGGAGAAGTTGCACATACACATCTGGGAACAAGTACATGAATGATGAGGTTGTGTTTTTCAAGAGCAGAAACTGTGTGAGAATAATTTTTGTACTCTCATATTCATAGATAGCTATGATAGTATAAAAGTTGATGGGATAAACATCTCCTAACAACCAAACAAAACTAAGCCCTGTGAAAAATATATAAAAGAAACTGCAAGAAACAGGCGTAATAGAACATTGAAACTAATAATAAAATTATTACATAAAATTATACTAAGCAATTTTTAATTAACAAAGAAGATCAAACAGGGCTACAAACTAATGAATTAATTTTTAAGCTGAAAATAACAAATGCAGTAGAAATGACCTTAGGCAAGCGTTTCAGACATCAGATTTTAATGAACATTTAACATACTAAAGATTTGGTTTGTCTAGAAAAATTACAGTAAGTGCACTTTATTTACTCTGTAGACAAAGTATATATTTTAGACCAGCTTTCAACTCCATTCCCTGATGACTATTTTGCTAGGTAGATATAGAGGATATATAGAGGATGTCTGAATTCATGTGAATCACTGCCTGTTAGGATGCCAATGGCCGGATCATTTATCTGCTATTTTCAGAAAGAAAAATATTTTTGGAAAAATAACTTTGAAGAGGCACCACTAAAAATCACAAATTTTAATCTTGATACCAAAAACCTCACTAATATTATTTCAACACTCCTAAACCTAAAATGTTGGCTATAATCCCATCATAATAAATCTCCTGCCACTGGTCCACTGTCAACTCTTACTGCAGTCTGGCTCTGTTACTTACCTAAAAACACCTTGTATCCAAACATGAATTCATATTCTTATTATTTTTATTAGTACTCCCTACTACCGAGTCTTCCCTTGAGAAACTAAGCTTTTCTTCAACCCTTCTTAAATATAGTTGATACACTAATTTTTATTAGTTTAGAAAACTGTGCTGTTCTTTCCCAATCACTGCACTGGCTACCAATTCTGTATGATACCCATAAACATAATGTGGCAACTGTAAGATCCAAACACCTCCCATCCATTATGTAGAAGACTCATGTAACAAATATGCTCTCCTGCACTGATCAAACATGCATCTGCATGCCCTTTTCCCCCTTCTCCTTTGTTCTCCTGAGTCTGCTTTACCACTTGTTTTTGCTTTCACACAGTATGTAGACTTTGTAAGCTTCTATACTTCTTTTTATTCTCCATTATAGCTGTCTTTGTCTTTTTGGAATAGTGCTAAATGTTCTGTCACAGAAGCCAGTCTTATTTCTACTATATAATGTTTGTTTTTTGTGTAGCTCCCTGTGTTTTGACACGAACTGTCAAGTCCTTGCTCTTCCACACCTAGCTCTACCATGCTTGTGAATGTTTTTTTTTAACTTGTAAAAAACTCAGAAAACATCTGCAGTATGTTTAAAACCTGGAGTTAACTTCTTTGAATTCTACTACTTGTATCTTTGTGAATTCAACAGCTTGTTGATCTTCTCAGGTCATCAAGCCATCATAGTCTCCATACAGACTGGATTTCAGGAATTATGTACCTAACACAAAGCAGTTTTTGAGATCTAACATTTCATCTGGGGTATTTTATCTGACAATTGGAAGAAGTGGCTTGGAAAAGCTTCAAAAGTTTTCAACATTACAGAAGAAGCTCCGTTGAATATGACTAACCACTAATTGATACTTCATCTGTTTCTTCTGTTTTTTCTCTCTGCTCCCCTTCCTACTTTCAGTCATCCCCCTGCATTTGCATTTGTTTTGGTTTTCAGTGTGCATTTTCTTGTCCCAATCAGTGTTCTCTTGCTTCTCTCTTCTGTACCGCCTGACCTCAGCCTTCACATACTGTGCATCATCTGTGGTTTGCACTGTCTCTCACCCATACATCCAACCTCTTGTTAACCACTGTCATCCCTTCTCTGCCCTGAACTACCTGCCATGCTCCTCTCCACTCCTTCTGTGACTCATATTGCCCTTCTGTTTGCTTATTATGGGGATGAATACCTTTAGTGTCAGAGCAGGTTCCATACAATTAAATCTAAACCAATTGAAACTGACACACAATTGCACCACAGTTAAGTGTTATTTAAGCTGGCAGATATGGCATAGCCCCAGGTCAATATAATATAATTAAGTTAATTTTATTAACGCCCTGACAGGTTTTAAATGTTGACTATGTCCCCATTGTGGAAATTTTCTTTCAGATCTGAAATGCTGTGTATGTATCCAAAAAGCAAGATTTCTGTCAAATTCTGTCAAAATCTCAACAGAAATTGTAAACCTTTTTTACTGCCTTTGTCCCAATTGGAGGGTTTTTCCAAGATCTCCTGTTTTAAAACCAAATAAACAAAGTGGGGAGATTGACCCTCATTGCCTCTTCTGACACCTAAGGTTTTAACCCTTGTCAGACATTAAGTCTGGCAGAGTTGACGTTTAAAGCGAAACTGAGCTCAGACTATGCACACTAGAGTATTTATAGGATTTAGTTATTGATCAACTGTAAAGGCACTTTGAAATGTGCTCAATCACCCCTGTATCCATAGGTACTGTGGAGAGAAACAAGGAAGTTTCAGCTTTTTTTTCAATGAGACCAGATCCTGTCTGACTTCTAATGCAGATGCATAGTATGTGTTATTGGGCTGTTAGACACCAATTGAAACCTGACTCCACAGTCTTTGTTGTGATCTTTGACGACCTTTGAAAATGAATTACTTCACAGTACATGCAGTTAGAGAGGTCAATGATGGCTTGTTTTACCGCTTGTTGTAAATACTTACAATAGCCTACAGCACGGGTGTCAAACTGGCGGCCCTCCAGCTGTTGCCAAACTACAAGTCCCACAAGGCATTGCAAGATTGACAGTTACAAGCATGAATCCCAAAGGCAGAGGCATGATGGGACTTGTAGTTTTGCAACAGCTGGAGGGCCGCCAGTTTGACACCCCTGGCCTACAGTCTGGATACACATGCACTTTAAAGAGGAACCTCACCACTTTTTAAATAATACAACAAAAGCACCCATATGAATTTTTAGTACTGGCAAAGGCAAAAACTCAAAATGCATCAGCTGTTAAAAATGAATTAGTCACTCCCATTCAGAATCACTGTGCATAAGACTGATCTAAAAGACCTATTCACTTAGAGCAAAAATAGGTAGAACTACATCTAAGTTTGTTAAAATCCTTGCAATGTATGTTGTACATAGATCACTGAGACAGGATGTTCTTTCCCCCAAAGTGGAGTTACTTTTGAATGAGAAAAATTTTAAATTCTTGAAAGTTGGCCACTAAAATATAAGTCATCACTTGTTTTTTATACTTGACTAAAACGATTCTGAAGCCAAATACGTCAAATGCTATACCAAAAAAATACCCTACTTTTCCCTAATACCAATCTCAATAATTAAACAGACCACACCTATTTGTAATGTAATGGCCTTAGCTGTTTTTTAATATGCAAACAAAGAAAGGCCAAAGGTCATTGAAAGTCCTTATGCGCTCACCTACATTATATGTGAGTGGATGTTGTTTTAAATTTTTGCTTAAACACTTTGATACCACTAATGTCCTCCTGTTCTACTACAATCTTTAGAGCAGCTGAATTTTTTCAAGATCTTGACTGTGGAACTTCAGTCAGTTTCTATTGTGACTTTGGATGGATTTTGAGCACCATTATGCAATTTGAATCCCCCCTTACATTTAAAGACATTACATAAACATTTTATGGACATTTATGATTTTTTTGTGATTTCTGACAAGCTTTTATTAAGATTATAGTTTTTCACCTGTTGCTCTACAGTTTATATCTTTTTGATTTCCTATATACATGTTAAAGCCGAATAAAGGTCACTTTTATTTAAATTGACCCTACAGGGGCAATGTTTCTTTGCTTTCTGTGTGGAACTGGAATGAGAAAAGAAGGGAATGGGTATCACCAGGACATAAAAATATGGAAAATAATCAAATGCATCCCAAAAGTTTTAGTCCTCTTTATTCCATCAATAGTAAATGTCAGGAGAATGTACTGCTCCACCCACGGTAGCTGCTGGTCACATTGCAGGATTCTGGTTTTGGCTGAGCTGCACTCTCCCCGTTTGACTGTGCTCCTGCAGATTAATTGCTAGACACAGTCTCTGGTTGGTGATAAAACATTTTTTAAGCCTGCCATACACTCAGCGTCATGTTTGTGATAGCGTTTGGAACACGTGCTTCATGCACCATTTCCCTGCCTTGTTCCCGTGCTTGGAATTAATCTTTGCCCGAGCCCTGCCATCTAGTTTTTATTTCCTTGTTATCAACCTTGGATTTGACTACGTTCTGAACTCAGCTTGCCTTTTGACCGCGGATTTGATCCGGTCTACTCTCTGAACGCTGCCTGCCTTGAACCTGGGCTGCCACTGACCACTCTGCCTGTCTGACAACTGCAAGTACCTGTTCACTGTGCTTGGTTCGCACCTGCCCCAGCATGGTAGCCAAGCACTATGGTATTGTGTATAAGACCTAAGAGCAACTGAGTACCAGTAGGTCTGCTTGCCTTATGAGAAAGGGAGCTGCTATAGGTGAAGAACACAGAAGCCTGCTATAGTGCCTGACTACCAACACTAGAGATAGGCATGACAGTAACTTTTTTTTTTTTTTTTAATAGAAAAGTGTTTTTGCTGCTGTTTATGTCCCATTTGGAGAAATTTGCCATCATTTATTGTCCTGGTGACAGGGTATTCCAGAGACAGGAAATTAGTCGAAATCTTCCTAACGGGGATACCTCTAGTAGTAAAAACCTGACAAAAGTGCTAAACCTTCCCCATCTAATCCAAAACAAAAAATGTTTTGACTTGAATTGGACTTATAGAACAACATATAAGTATCTTTACTATTGTTTAAAGTTTGCTATGCACTCCTCTGTATTACTATGTGCAGTACTACACTGTTGCTCCTAAATCAGTACCACATTATATATACACTCGCTATTGCTCCTAATAAACTCATATAGCCTCAACTTAGAGCACTAATCCTTTAAAGGAGACATTTAAAGAGAACCTATAGTGACTTAAGAAAATAAAAGTTGAGTTTTAGATTTTTAAGTGACACTAAGATGCGAGCCCTTGTTTGTGACTTTAGAATCAATGGATACTCATTTAGTTTCATGCTTTTCTTGAGGCTAGTTATTGATTGCTCTTAAACAGCTGTGCTTAAGGTGTTAGTGTAATGGAAATGTAGGTGACAAAAATATGTGATAACTACAGATGTGACAAATAGCAAATGAAATAGCAACAGATACAACACATGTTTGGCATTTCTTTTGCATTTTGTGCAAAGCCTACATGGAATTAAAGCTATTCAGGCAAAAAAAAAAAATAATATGACATAGTTTGCACATGGTACTCAAGTTTATTTTTAGCACATGCTTTTAAAGTTTATCGATTGAATGAAAAAAAAAAAAGGGTTCCAGTCACAACAGCTACCACATTCCCAGCATGTTTAATCAGCATTGCATGGATAGCTCATAAACTGCTTTTGGGTTAAACAAAGGTTGTGTGCAGTGAATAGTTTTTATCCACAACCTACAGAAACTGTCACAAAGCTTTGCAGAACATGGCATTTTCTAACATCTAGTGCATCAAAATCTAAAAGCAGACATGCATAAATATCTATTCACATAGGAACACATTTATTGATTCTAGGAGCATTCCTAAGCCTGAATTCAATTACATTCACCACCCTTTCCCTAGAAATCCTTCTCCAGATTAATGTTAGTTATAACGTGAATCTGCCATAGCTGAAAAGGCCAGAATCAATGTACACAAAGGAGAATTTCAGGCTTAGATCCTCATTTGCAGAGGACGCAGATGAGCGAATGGAATAAAGCGTGACAGGTCTCCATAGGGGTTCAGTGGAGAATCATTGCTAAAGTCAGTGTTTCACTATATGAGAATGGCAATTTTTTTAATCAAATTGGTGCCAGTAAATTTAGGATTATCCATGTTATTTTGTGAACACTACCGAGAACTGGATTTCTTATTGAAGAATTGAAATATGAGATAAAAGTTCTCAATGCAATGCTGTGTCCTGGGACCAGAGAACAAGGGAGATGGCACCATAGAAGTCTATAGGGCCATAATGTGCCAGTGCGGTCAGGAGAGTGAAACTTGTAATGCTGGATATGAACAAACACTAGATATCAGTAAGTATGCATTTGTGAAAGGGGAATGGGTAATTTAGATCATGGTAAAGGGGGAAAAATGTAGGTGTCATAAAATGCATTTATCCTTTAAAAAAACAGGAACAATTGAGTACTGTCAGTCATACTTTTTTTATTTGCACTAACATACAATTTTGAGGACAAGCTTTCGGGGAATGTCCCCTTCTTCAGGTCTAAGCAGTACTGAAACAAGATTTAGCAGAATGTTGGCAGAAGCTTGTCCTCAAAATTGTATGTTAACGCAAATAAAAAAAGTATCACAGAAAATACTCAATTGTTCCTGTCGCAAATTCACTAATATGCCTACAATCACCTCCTTTAAAAAAACAAATTCTAAAGTCTTTCAATGACCGTTAGACATTCTCTGAATGCACACCTGCTGCAACCATCAAAAGTGGGGTTATATTCCCCTTGTTGGAATTTTTTTTTTAATTAGAACAGATGAAATCTTCCAGTGAGGACACATTTCCATGACAATTATCTAAAAGGGGAATTACCATCATTTTGTAGAGGTTTCCTCTCATTTCCTGATGCTTCTCTAAAATGTAAAGGGGAATCTTCCCAACTGGACAAAGACAGCTAAACAAATGTACAGGAGTTGTAACCCTTTCCTTCCAAGCAGAAAGAAAGCCGGAAACTATGGTTGGGAGGTCACTTTGGCAAGCTCTCCAAAAATACAAAAAGGAGGGTGGGTAAATCCATTAAGCTTCACCCAAGCTGAAATATCTCTTTTGGGTGGACTGGCCTTTAAACCTCCAATAGATTTGAAGAGGCGACATAGAAGAGGTGTTAGAAGAGGATGTGAGGGGGGTAATGGGTTACATTTGCCAAATATGCCCTGTGTTGTTTGTTATCCAAACCACAGAGGTTTTATTTAACCACTTCCGGTCTGCCTGCTCGCAATGTACTGTGGACAGGCAGTAACTGCAGGCAAAGTGACGTACCCATACATCGCTTTGCTCTTCTGGGTTTAACGTGTGCATGCGACCCCCCGCTATTATTTGTTGTAGGTGGTGTATGTCAGCAGGTCTTGGCCAGTGATCTTGGCCAGGACTCTGCCGATCTCCTACAGTGAATGGAGATGCAGAGCTGTGCCTGTATTTGTAAATACAGGCATAGGATCTAGCTGGTTCTTTCCTGGAACCATTTTGTTCCAGAAAGAGAAGAAAGACATCACACATGAGTAAAAGCAGCACACTGCACCCACACACATAAGAGACATTTTAACCCCTTGATTGCCACATTTAACCCTTTTATTGTCCCCTGGCACCCTGCCAGTGCCATTAGTACAGTGTGTGTGTAAAATATTTTTCAATGATTACTGTATTAGTGCCACTAGTGACGTCAGATAGCATCAGGGTCAGTTAGCATCCCTCCCAGCCAGGGTCAGCTAGTGTTAGATTGTCCACACAATATCACACTCACGCTATAGGTTGCTGATCACCATCATTACTAGTATAGTGTTTGTATTGATCACGAACAAAAATATACCAGTGCCCCCTTAGTATGTTTCCCCAAAAACGCAGTGTTAGCCGCCTGATCATCCCCGTTCACTGCCAACACTAGTGTTTAGCCCCAACGTTCCCCCCCCACCCCTAACAAGAAATGCAGTGTCAGTATAATTTCTGATCAATGTCAATGTAATACATTGCACACAAAACCGCAGTGTTCACAGAATCAGACCTGATCTCTGTTAGCACTTGCCCATAAATTTTTTTCTTCATTAACAGCCAGGTGCTCTTTTTCCAATGAGTCTCACTAGGTACCTGCAAATTTAGAGTCGAAAATGTCCAACAAAGATACACTAGTGAAGTGAAGGCCTACAGGATTCTGAGCATGTCAGGTGGGAGTGAAGGGGAAGACTCCCTGACACAATCAGTATCAGAATACAAACCTGTAGATAGCAGCGGCACCCTGACAGGTAGCCCGGACGATGGAGAAGAGGTCCCTGTTAAGACCATACGTACCCGACCCCATGAAGCTGAAGTGTTAGGATCGCATGACTTGTCTCAAATACAGCAAAGTGCCAGTACTAGTGCCGCACTACCTTTTGTTGAACTGGCAAGCACCAGCGGCCTAGTATATCCTGGTGTTTTTTTTATACCAGCACTGCAGTATCACTTGTCCCATAAGGGCAGTACAAGCTGGTCCAGTGGCGAGCACAAGTAGTGTCTGGCAGCTACCAAGAATTCACACACAGGCCAGTAGAGCCCCTAGTGTCCTACCGGATGTGCTTGCAAATCCTCATCGGTAGCTCACAGATTCTGCAGCACCCATACTTCCCCCATTTACTGCCCAACCCAGATTTCAGGTGGGAGCAGCAAATGTAACTACTCACCTTGATTTTATGGAGCTCTTTTTCACAGAAGATTTGTACAATTCGATTGTGGGCCAAAGCAATTTATATGCTCAACAATATATCACCGCAAACCCAAACTCAAACCTTGCCAGACCAATCGCATAGAAACCCATTACGGTTATGCATTTCAGCGACACACTGTCATCCTTGGGGTGACCCTGAACATGACATGCTCTAAAAATTCGGCCCCTCATACACCAACTAAGAAATTTGCAGATGTGTATATGCCCCAGCAAAACATCTGCGTGCATGAGTCCCTCATTCACATTACTGACTGCCTTGCATTCAAACAGTACATCCCCAGTAAGCGTGCCAGAATTGGGGTAAAATTGTATAAGCTTTGTATAAGCTTTGGAATTGGCTCATGTGGCACCGTGCAACATAATCGTGGGGGCTTCCCCCAACAGCATGTAAATACCCGAGTTAGAAAGGGGGAGAAAGCCTGCTTGAGGAATGATGAATTTCTTGCAGTGAAGTGGAAGGACAAACGGGATGTTTCCATCCTGTCTTCCATTCACGCAGAAGCGACAGTCCAAATTAACACGGTATCTGGTGTTGTTGAGAAACCCCTCTGTGTCCACGACTATAACCTTAACATGGGAGGGGTGGACTTCAACGACTAAATGATGAATCCGTACCTAGTTTCCCAGAAAGAGCGACACTGGTACAAAAAGGTGTCTATTTATTTCAATTGGCTATATAAAACACTTTTGTAATTTACAAAGCAACTGGATGAAGTGGATCCTTCCTAAAATTCCAGGAAGAGATCATCACGGCACTTTTGTATCCAGAAGGTGCTGTGGCCCAATCCTCAAATCCCCACACTTTTTCTGGCAGAGATTTCTTCTTTTTTTCATTCAGCCCACAGGCTGCATAAAAAAAAAAAAAAAAAAAAAAAAAAAGAACATAGCATATACACCCAACAAGGACCAGCGACATACTGGTATATCACTGGATTTTGAGTGTTACAAGGCATCATCATGGTATCGTTTTTTTTCAGTCAGCGATCGGCTTTCATGTAAAAGCAATTGTAGTGGCTAATTAGCTGCAGGATTGCTTTTACAAGCAGCTGAAGAAGATGCCTTCGCTGCCTTCTCGGGCAGTCCTATGCCATCAGGGGAACCTGAGAATGCAGCTGGTATTTCTGCCAGCTGATCATAAAGCTGATTGGAGACCGGAATGGTGTCAATCATCTCTATAGTCTAAGAAAGCTACGAGCATTTTACCACTTCAGTTTCACAGGATATAAACAGCGCCATTTGTAAATTGGGAAAGCATCTGATCACATCGATCTTGGTGAGATTAGATAATGTAAGGGCAGAGGAGATATCTAGAGTCTGATAGACTCCAGATTTCTCAAAAAAGAATATATGACAATGACCATTGAAGTTATAGGGGATATTTGTATTCCCTGTGATAGCATTAAAAGTGATTAAAAAATATGAAAGGGACCGTGTAAAAATTAAAAAAAAAAATCAAACAAACCCCCCAAAAAAATAGCACCCTCGCCCCCCCCCCCCCCGCATATGTGTGCGCGAGAATTGACCTGTGCCAGTATGTAAACAGCAGTTGCACCATGCATGTGAGGTATTGCCGGGAACGGCAGATCAAGGGCAGGAATTCTAACACTAGACCTCCTCTGTAAATCTAAAATGGTATCTTGTAAAGGCTTCTAAATCATTGCCTATGGATATTAAAAATGTATGCAGTTTGTCGCCATTGCACTGGGCATGCGCAGTTTTTACTCGGCATACTATCATCTTCTATATTTTACCAAATAATTGGCCGATATATTGTGTTTTGTGCATTAACAGTAAAAAAAATGTATTTTTTTCAAAAGATTTGTGTTTGAAAAATTGCTGTGTGAGTACTATGTGACACAAAATTGCAGCACCCACCAGTTTGTTTACTAGGGTGTCTGCTTTAAAAAATATAATGTTTGGGAGTTCAACGTAATTTCCTAGCAAAACATACAGATTTTTTTCATGTGAACAAAAAGTGTCAGAAATGGCTTGGTCTTCAGGTGGTTAGAGTGATGCGGGGCATAAACTTCTAAAGCTGGGCATACAATGTCCCCACCCCCCAAAATAACCCCTTTTTGGAAAGTAGACACCCCAAACTATTTGCTGAGAGGCATTTTGAGTAAAAAAAAGTGTTCATTTTGTTACCATTTTTTGGAAAATGACAAAACAAAAATATACATATATATTTTTTTTTTACACAGAATTGCCACTTAAATAATTTATTGCTCACACATGACATAGGCATATGTGGAATTACTCCCCAAAATACATTTTGCTACTTCTCCTGAGTATGGGGGTACCACATGTGAGAGACTTTTTTACAGTCTAACCAAGTACAGAACCCCAAAATCCAATAAGTACCTTCAGGCTTTTAAAGGGCTTTATTTCCTCATTACACTTCCTGACTACCTATCACAGTTTCGGAGGCCCTGAAATGCCAGGATAGCACCAAACCCCCAAATGACCCCCTTTTTGGAAAGCAGACACCCCAAGATTTTTTATAAGAAGCATGGTGAGTATTTTGCAGATCTCATTTGTTGCCACAAGTTTTTGGAAAATGAAGAAAAAAAAACAAAACACTTTTTCTTTTCTTTTTTAACATTTCAAAACCTTGTGAGAAAAAATGAGATCTGCAAAATACTCGCCATGCCTCTTTTTAAATTCCTTGGAGTGTCTAATTCCAAAAAGGGGTCATTTGGGGGGGGGGGGGGGGATTGGTGCTATACTGGCATTTCAGGGCTTCCGAAACTGTGATAGTGAGGAAGTGAAATGAGGAAGTTACGCACCTTCAGGCTTTCAAAGTGGTCATTGGATTTCAGGCTCCTGTATGTTACTAGGCTCTCAAAAAGTCTCACACATGTGGTATCCCCATACTCGGTAGAAGTAGCAGAATGTATTTTGGGGTGTAATTCCACATATACCCATGGCTTGTGCGAGCAATATATCATTTAGTAAATAGTTTTAACAAAGTGTTTTTGTCATTTTCCAAAGACTTGTAGAAAAAAAAAAATCTTCAATGGACTCAATATGCCTCTCAGCAGATAGCTTAGGGTGTCTACATTCTGAAAAGGGGTCATTTGGGGGTGTTTGTACTGTCCTGGTATTTTAGCACCTCAAGAAATGTGATAGGCAGTCAAAAAGTAAAAGCTGTGTAAATTCCATTATCTATACCATAGTTTGTAGACGCTATAACTTTCACACAAAGCAATCAATATACACTTATTTGGATTTGTTTTACCAAAAACATGTAGCAAAATACATTGTGGCCTAAATTTATGACAAAATTTAAGTTTTTTGATTATTATGTTATGAGAGAAATGAGAAAATATTTTTTTTTCTTTTTTTTTGTTTATAGCATGAAAAATAAAAGTGCACAGGTGATCAAATACCACCAAAAGAAAGCTCTATTTGTGTGAAAAAAAGACTGCATGACCGCACAATTGTCAGTTAAATTAGTGCAGTGCTGTATAGCAAAAAATGGAGTAAATTGCAGTATCTATACCAGCAATGGGCAAACTACGGCCCGGCGGACCTTTTAATCCGGCCCGCGGAGCGTGATACTGTCAGGATGGCTGTCAGGATGTGTGTAGGCGGGGCAGCGTGACGAACGCGAGGGGAGCTAGGCTCCTCTCACAGTCCGCCCTGAAGACCGGTGTACCATGAAAATCTGTCTCCTATGAGGATCTGTCCCCCTCGACGTATCTGCGCATGTGCCGGAGATCGCCGATCGGCTGCTAATGCCTGAAACTGGCACATGCGCAGATACGTCGAGGGGGACAGATCCTCATAGGAGACAGATTTTCATGCTACACCGGAACGGCGCGGGAACACGGCGAGAGGAACGCGCGGAGCAAAGGTAAGTGAATTGACACAGGGGGGACTTAATATGGGGGATGAATTAATATGGGGAATTAATTACTATAGGGGGGATGAATTACTATATGGGGGATGAATTACTATATGGGGGATGAATTACTATATGGGGGATGAATTACTATATGGGGGATGAATTACTATGGGGGGTGAATTACTATAGGGGGGATGAATTACTATATGGGGGATGAATTACTATGGGGGATGAATTACTATATGGGAGATGAATTACTATATGGGGGATGAATTACTATATGGGGGGATGAATTACTATGGGGGATGAATTACTATGGGGGGTGAATTACTATATGGGGGGTGAATTACTATATGGGGGGTGAATTACTATGGGGGATGAATTACTATATGGGGGATGAATTACTATATGTGGGATGAATTACTATGGGGGATGAATTACTATATGGGAGATGAATTACTATGGGGGATGAATTACTATATGGGGGATTAATTACTGTAGGGGGGATGAATTACTATATGGGGGATGAATTACTATATGGGGGATGAATTACTATAGGGGGGATGAATTACTATATGGGGGATGAATTACTATGGGGGATGAATTACTATATGGGGGATGAATTACTATGGGGGATGAATTACTATATGGGGGATTAATTACTGTAGGGGGGATGAATTACTATATGGGGGATGAATTACTATAGGGGGGATGAATTACTATAGGGGGGATGAATTACTATATGGGGGATGAATTACTATATGGGGGATGAATTACTATGGGGAATGAATTACTATGGGGGATGAATTACTATATGGGGGATGAATTACTATATGGGGGATGAATTACTATATGGGGGATGATTTACTATAGGGGATGAATTACTATGCTTACTATGGGGGAATATTACTATACTTACTATGGATGACACATACACATCATTCATCTACTCTTGGTCCGGCCCCCGAGTCCAATATATGAACCCATTGCGGCCCTCAAGTCAAAAAGTTTGCCCACCCCTGATCTATACCATAGTTTGTAGATGCTATAATTTTTACACAAAGTAATCAATATACACCTAATGAGATTTATTTTTTACCAGACATGTAGCAGAATACATTTTGGCCTAAATTTATGACTACTATAAGTTTACTATATATTTTTTATAGCTGAAAGTAAAAAACATTGGGGTTTTTCAAAATTTTCAGTATTTTTTGTTTATAGCGTGAAAAATAAAAAGTGCACAGGTGATCAAATACCACCGAAAGAAAGATCTATTTGTGTAAAAAAAAGGACATACATTTCGTTTGGGTGCAGCATTGTATGACTGAGCAATTACCAGCTGAAATAATGCAGAGCTGTATAGCAAAAAGTGGCCTGATCAGGTAAATCCGATCTGGGAGGACGTCATATGACGTCCTCCCATTTTCACTGCGCATGAACGGCACAGCGGTGTGCTGTGTCCCTCGGACACAGCGGATCACAGATCACGGAAAGAGCCGAAGATGTCGGCTCGGTCATGTGATCAGCTGTGTCCAATCACAGCTGATCACATGTAAACAGGGAAATGCCAGTTATCGGCATTTCTCTCCTCTCAAGCTGTCACGCTGACAGCTCAAGAGGAGAGGAGAGCCGGTAATCAGCTTTCCGCGGAGGGGACATGTACACTGATCATCAGGGCACTGATGGTCAGTGTAGCCCCAGCAGTGCCACCTGTCAGTGTCCATCAGTGCCTTATGTCAGTGCTCATCAGTGCCTCGTGCCAGTGCCACATTTCAATGCCTACCAGTGCACATCAATGCCACATAACAGTGCCCATCTGAGCTGCCTTTTAGTGTCACCCATCTGTGCCAATCAGTGCCACCTATCAATGCCAGTCAGTGCCGCCTAACAGTGCCATATATCAGTGCTGCCTTTCAGTGCCCATCAGTGAAGCCTGTCCACGCATATCAGTGCCACCTACCAGTGCCACCTATCAGTGTCCATCAGTGCAACCTATCAGTGCAGCCTCATTAGCGCACATCAGTGAAGGAGAAAAATCACTTATATACAAAATGTTATAACAAAAACTAAGAAAAAACATTTTTTTTTTCAAAATTTTCAGTGGTTTTTGGTTTTAGAAAAAATAAAAAACCCAGAGGCGATTAAATACCACCAAAATAAAGCTCTGTGACAAAAAAAAGATAAAAATTTCATATGAGTACAGTGTTGCATGACCGCACAATTGTCATTCAAAGTGCGACAGCGCTGAAAGCTGGAAATTGGCCTGGGCAGGAAGGGGGTATAAGTGCCTGTAGGCTAGTGGTTAAAGGATAAGTTCACCTTTCATAACATGTTACACCCATATTTAGGGTGTAATATGTAACATGTTATATAAGCACCAGCGGCCTCTCCCCACCACTCCCCCACTTTGACAGCTAGCAGGGGATCTCCCTCCACCCCCACACACAGTCTGTCAAATTTAAAAAAAAGGCCCGTGTGGGGCTGCACCCACCCGGCCATGTCATTCCTCTGTGAATGAGAAACTAAAGTCCCAACAGCCCTGGCAGCTGGTGGCTTGTAGTTCTCAATGAACTACCACGGCACTGTGAATCTTCCTGTCAGTATGTTTGTGTGCCCGTACATCCCGTATGGGCAAGCAGATGTACTGAGAGATCTGCAGGAGACCTGCATGGCACCAGCTATCTGCCATGTGCATTTATTATTTTTTATCAAAGGTGACCTTATCCTTTAAAATTCTAATTAAAAAAAAAAAAACTGTTGTTGGCAGTATAAGACATTTTCTGGCCCTCAATGAACAAGAATGAAAGACACTGTTATGCCTCTCTCAGATTTATCTTAATTTTGTTACTGAGGTCTGATCTTTCCCTGAACTCATAGCTAAGCTGTACAAACTTCTATCTCCAATCCAATAAGTATACTTTTAATGACCACCAAGGAAGTCAACTAGCCAATAACAGGACTCCCTAGGCAGCAAGAGATGGGCTGAGCTGTGGTTATTGGGATATGGTCTAAATTTGCATGTCAGAGTACCCCAGCATTCGGGGTTTATAGAGTAATCTGTTGAAAATATGGCTGGCATCCGGGAAAGACTTAACTGTACAGTAAGTGTTGGTTTTGTACTTTTAGTTATCACCACATACATTTTAATATTCCTTTTACTAAGGAACGTGTGAACACTGTGTAAGCAACTATAAAGCTGCACAAAACCCAAAATTGCATGGTCTGCTCTAACCCGTCGTTCACATATCTGCAGCCATGATGGCCGCATTTTGCACAGGCACAAGAGCCCATTCATTTGAATGGACTCCCGTGCCCAGGAACACGCAGGGAAGTCCCTGCACTTCTTTGGAAAAAGCAGTCTGCACGGGATCTGAGGTTCCCAGTATGTTTGCGATTTCCAGTGCGGGCGGTGTGCTATTAAAATTAATAGCACCCACCCACAGGTCCGCCTTCCTCTGTGCAGGTGCACATATTTTTGTGCGGATCCGCAGCGGCACCACCCGCACAGATGTGAACCTAGCCTAAATGTACAGTATATTACAGACTTATACTTTCAGTGCGTGTTTATTCCAACAGTGTTTATAATGTAAATAATTAAATTGAATGTAAGCAGTTGAATTTCAATGACAAATAGTTGCAGTGCAAGCAGTTGGATTTTTCTATTAAATTGAAAAAAAAAAAGGTTCTACATTTGCTGCCACAAGCTTTTTATTAAATTTGCTGTTTTCATATTTGGAGTTTCATTAACCCCTTCCCGCCGACGTCACACAAATATGCTGCCTCACAGAACTGGGATTTTTTCCATAAGGCAGCATATTTGCATACAAAGACCAGGGTGTCACTGAGAGCATCGGGTCCCGTTCTAACGATCAGGATGTGGGACTCCCGATTGCGGGTCACATGATCGCTGCGATAGCCTCTGATTGGCTATCACAGTGATCAGTAACTGAACAGCCCACCCCACTTTTTTTCTCTGTGAATGGAGGAGAGAAAATAAAGAAAAAATACCTAGATCAAGGTTTGATCTAGTTAAGTGCCTGGGTTTTTTATTTTTTTAAATTAGCATCAGTGTGTTTTAGGTAAAAAAAACAAAAACAAAATGCACACTATTGTTTCTGGGCCGTACTGTGGGTACAGACAACAAATAACATACACATATATGGTATTGCTGTGATCAGCAAGAGCTGGAAAATGTATTTTGGGTTGTTGTTTAGTGGTAGGTTATGGTAGTAACAAGAAACACACCGCTAAATTTAAAAAAAAAATTTTTTTTTACTATTTTGGACAAGTTTTCCTTTGATAATAACAAAAAAAAAAATCAGGAGATATCTATTACTATTTACCACCAAATGAAAGGCTAATTTGTCCTGAAAAAAAAACAAGGTATAATTGATATGGATGTACAAAGTAGTTGTGATAATATGTACCATTTTACTAACACATGTCAAAGATTGAGATTAGGCATTAGGGTTTGTTTTACCCTGAGGCATGAAGGGGTTAAGAATAAAATAAAATCCTTTCATTACTTTCTGAATACAAGTAATATAGTTTTTGTACATTTTGTAGCAAAATATGGTTTAAGCAAAACACGAGGAAAATAACTAAATACTGTATAATGCTGATATATAATGTGTATTATATATTATAGTGTGAGGCCCTGTCACTATGAAAATGGTTGTTAAAAGGTCAGAATTCACATGTATGCAGAATGGGGATCTCCAGTATTTCAATTATGACTGGGGAAAATTGTTCTTACAGCTTTCTCCAGATTTTGGTATTCCCAGATTGGGCTCCATAGTTTGGAGATTTTGGGAGGGAAGAAATCTCCAACCCTGTGTCCAGTTGTTGCTAAAGACCATCAGGGTGTGTGTCCATATGCTCACAGCCCTTATAATGATAGGCTTGGGCATAGTTCAGAGCTTCAGTTAGGAAACAGTTGTGCTTCACCCAGTAGACAGGTCTGCTTTGTAGAGGGGACAGGTGTGTTCCACCCAAAAGCCAGGAGGTCTCGGGCTAGAAAACTGGAGGTCTTCAGACAGGCCAGGGCGTGTGCCCATTCAGTAGGGTGCTACAACTAAAGACAGAGAGCCAGGAGAACTCAGGGAGCCAGGAGAGCTGGGTGAGACAGTCTGAGGGACCAATTAAAAGCCAAAGGCCAAAGTTTGTGCCCTGAGGAGTGGCACTGCTGAAGACAGGGACAGGTGGTTAGGTATTATTTTGACTGTTTGTTTTGATGGTGAAGATTCCTGCATGGTAAACACTCATGGGAAGGACTTTGCTTTATTTTTAAATAAAAGTAGGATAGCAAGCCCTAAAACCACAGTTTACACCAACTGAATACATTGCCTAAACTCTACTGCTGAAGACTTGAGTCCAACGAGTTGGAGACTTATCTATCTACATTCACAGTTTAGACTCGCTTGACTCACTGGAAATGCTACCATCACTGAGCTAAACAAATATATATATATATATATATATATATATATATATATATATATATACACACTATGTATATACTGTATATAGGTTTTTTTCTCATCTTCTACAGTTTATAGGTCTGTCCAGCCAGTCTTGTGATTGACATACTTATCTGCTACTGAGCTCTACTTTCCTGCTTATTGGAAATGAATGGTTATGCTGCATCACTTTCCATTTGCAACATACAAAGCTATGGAGCTCCATTAGGAAGTAGAGATATACGTTTCTGTATTTTAACTAAAAACGTAGCTGTTTGCCTGGAGTTCCACCTTACAGTTAATTTGTAACATGAATGACTTTTTGCTTTGCTCTAAAGAATTTAAAAAGGACACTGTTCCTCTTTGTCTGCCAGGAGACCTTTAATAAACTGTGGTATGTGTTGTAGTATCTATTAGGCCAGCTTCCTATAGACTTCACAGCAAGAGGGACACTAGTTACAAAGAAAGTTGCCTGGGGCTCAGCATACAGCACTTCTGTTTTTTTCGTATAAAGTGTGTTTGGTGGCATTTCCTAAGCCTCAGAAGTTCTCTCTTGTTATGAAATAAGCAGGAAGCCAGAGACAGCATAGTTCATGGCATTCATGCTATATTAAAAGCTCTGTCTACCAAGTCAATGGCTACAATCCAGTTAAACATGAAAATGTTAAAACTGACAACAGGAACAGCAGCCTGCCTGCCAAGTTATGTAAACACTGCCATTCGATTTGTGCAGCTGGCTGCCCCATTAGTTGAATTCCAAAGGCTGCAGGTATTCTTAAATGTCTGTTGGGAAAATGCAACTGGCCAAAAAAGGTATCCCTGAAAAAGAAGCGAGTAACAACTGTAACAGAACAGGTAATCAGTCAAATGATCAGACAAAGAGTAACTATAACCTGCAGTTCACTAAACAAATAAAATGAATATACAAGCAGTAATGCATAACATTCCGAATGGCAAAGATCATGCATACACTGCAGAATAATACAAAAACGTTTATCAAAGCTGCATAAACAATGACTTTTCACAGTAATGTATCTGTGTCTCAGTCAGGGTAATGTGGTTGTATAGTATAGTCTATATAAGATTCTGTTACAACTGAGAGTCAAGCTGTGAATCACTACTTCAGGAAAACAGCCCAGAACACAAACCGCTACTTGTGATTATTCTCAAAAACAGTTTAGGGAAGTTCTGGTACCACAGGTGAACAGCTAAAAGGATCCAAGGTCAGAGGACACAGCAGTGGGGGCCACCCAACTGGAAACAGGCTACTCTGTTAGCAATCAGCCCCCCCCCCCCCCCACAGTAGCTACATCTTTTAGAGGTACTGCATGCATTTGGGCTCTGACTTGGCTCTCTGCACACAGGCATTTACAGTGAAATGCCTCTCCCCTGGCTGAAGATCACTTTCTTATCTACCTCGGCCACATCAGGTGTGACCTTCCAGAGATTCTAAGGGAGAAGGGCTGAGGAACCTATCTTCCCTGGGTATGTCCAGAAACCCAGGGAGTTGTAGGAAAGGGGCCCACACTTACATCAGAACACCTTGAGTAAATGGGCACTCTGCTACACAACATACCTCTCCTGCTACATTGAAGAAAAATGTTATTCTGTTCAGAAAGTGACACTTGAAGAAATGTCAACCTCCTAGCCCACAACTGCACTCAATGGTTTCTTTCATAATCTCTACATCACCACTCCAATTCACTCCAGTAGGGGAAAACGAGGAGAAATTTTCTAATAGAGACAGCTGTTCTAAGGACAATTGTCTACTGCTGGCTTCACAATTATGCATTGTAGTTACCAGCTTGTTACATATGTTTGCGTTGCAGAGCCATTAATTTTCAATGGTACAACATACTACAGCTTGCTATCATGCACCTGCATTACAGTGCACGGTAGCATAGTGTCATTCATTGTGGTGCACTGCATCAAAAAAAATAAAAAAAATTTAAAAAAAGGTGCCTGGAGCACATTCAAATGAATGGCCTGTCTTAACATAATTTAAATTAATAACTGTGCATTAAGACAGCACATCAGTGAAAACATTGTAAAGAAAGTTTTAGAGGGGATATTTTGTCACTGTATAGAGATTGCTTTCCTCCTGTATCTCTGGGAGAGGAGGTGAAGGATCATCTCCTACTAGAAACACATACTAAAAACAATGGAACCTAACAGGGTTCTTCTTCTTCTTATTATTATTACATCGAGTTTATATAGCGCCAAAGGGTTTGCTCAGCGCTGTACAATAGAGGGGGGGACAATACATGAAACAGTACAGCAACAACAAACAGTACACGAGGGGTTAGAGGGCCCTACTCTTTCGAGCTTACAATCTAGGAGGGAGGGGGTAGTGGGGGATGGAGTGGTAGGAGGAATGAAGGAGAACGGCTGTTAGGTGAGGGTGGGGTAGGCTTCCCTGAAGAGGTGGGTTTTCAGGGAGCACCTGAAGGTGAGAAGGGAAGGTGACAGTCTGATGGATTGGGGTAGTGAGTTCCAGAGGATGGGGGAGGACCTGGGGAAGTCTTGCAGTCGTGCGTGGGAGGAGGAGACCAGGGAGCAAGATAGAAGGAGGTCCTGTGAAGAGCGAAGGGTACGGGTAGGGTGGTACCTGGGAATCAGGTTGGTGAGGTAGTTAGGGGCAGTGTTATGAATGGCTTTGTAGGTCAGAGTGAGTAGTTTGAATTTGATGCATTGGGCAATAGGGAGCCAGTGGAGGGATAGGCAGAGGGGGGTGGCAGAGGTGGAGCGGCTGGTGAGGTGGATGAGTCTGGCTGTTCAATACTCTATCCAAACAAAGTTTCGGCTTTTACACACACTTTAACCACTTGCCCTATTGAGGATTTACCCCCCTTCCTGACCAGGCCATTTTTTGCATTAAGGCGCTTGCATGGTCATGCACCGCTGCACCCAAATCAAATTTACGTCCTTTTTTTCCCCATGAATTTAGCTTTCTTTTGGTGGTATTTGATCGCCTGCGCGTTTTTTATTTTTCATGCTATAAAAAAAAACGACAATTTTGAGAAAAAAACATTTTTGACTTTTTGCTACTAACGATGTCCAGAAAAAAATAAAAAAAATCTAATTTCATCATAAATTTAGGCCAAAATGTATTCTGCTACATGACTTTGCTAAAAATAAATCCCAATACGTGGAAATTAATTGGTTTACGTGAAAGTTATTGCATTTACAAATGGCGTATATATTGGAAATTTTTTTTTTTTACTGGTAATGGCGGCGATCAGCAACTTATAGTGGCACTGCAGCGGGCATTATGACACTGGGGGGAACTGACTTTGTGTCTCTGACATCCCCAGTGACACCAATACAGTGATCAGTGCTAAAAAAAAAAAGCACTGACACTGTACTAATGGCACTGGACAGGAAGGGGTTAACGTGAGGGACAATCAAAGGGTTAACTGTGTGCTGGGAGTGTTTTACTGGAGGGTGATGTGTTGGTGCTTCACTGTAAGCACACTACTCTGGATGGCTGTGTTGTGCAAAGCCATCCAGAGCAGTGTGCCTAAGCCAACAGGGAGGAGAACTGTTAGTAAACAAAGCAGCCCTCCTCCCCATCGGAGATCCTCGGTAATCACCGGGCACCGGCCCGGTGATTGACAGCTGCGGCTCACACGCGCTCTCTACCCAGAAACAAAAAATCACGTATGTGATTTTGTGCACCCCTGCCGCCCTGTAGCGATATATCTGCTATAAGGCGGTCAGGATATGGTTAAGAAAGCTTCTGCACTATCACAACAGCGGCAACTCTCAAAGTTTTAAAACCCTTTGTTTCTACATTCAATCTGAAACTGTATATATTTACAGAAGCAGAAACATTTACTCAATACACATGCATATCTATAGGGATGAAGGGGTTTATTTACTAAAGCTGGTGCACTCAGAATCTGGTACAGCTGTACATGGAAGCCAATCAGCTTTTAACCTCAGCTTGTTCAATGAAGCTTTAGCAATAAAACCTGAAACCTGATTGGTTTTCATGCACAAGATTCTGAGTGAACCAGCTTTAGTAAACAAACCTCTCTAAACCAGTGATCACATACCCAATAATATGAATGGAAAGAAAGAAAAACAAACACCAGACTTATGCTCAACCTAAATAAATCAAATATTTTATGTATCTCTTAAAAAAGTAAGAGACCCAGCAAATTGCTCAACACTCATGAAATGCAAAGTGAAAACTCTTTATTGAAAAACCTAGACTATACAAAATCCTGCTGTCTAATAAATAAGCAATGCTGGTTTTATATATTAAATAGTAGGTTTTTGTATAGTTTAGGTTTTTCAATAAAGAGTTTTCACTTTGTATTTCATGAGTGTTAAGCGATTTGTTGGGTCTCTTACTTTTTTCAGGGATACATAATAGATTCGATATATTGAGGTTGAGCTCAAGTCTGGTTTTTATGATTTTCTTCTATGTACTGTATATGCATACCAACAATTCCCTTGTGTTACACAATATATTATAGTTGTTTTTTTTATCCTTCTTAAATAGGGTCTTGAAGACACATATTATGTATACTTTTGATTCAATAATATGAATGGAAAAACGTTTTTAGCAAATGATTGATTGAAGCAGCTTCACTATATTTACTAAGCTCAATAAACATTAACTTTGCTAAGTGAACAGACTCTACTCCTTTAGAAAATCAACCAGCATGATCCTGTTGATTCACCTGAAATCAGTGAGCTCCCTTTAATGCCAGCATATTATTGCAAGCTTTGTTAACAGTAATTGCAATGAGCCTGCAAAAACTCCCAATAGTGGTTAATTTACATTTCTTTTATTTAAAGGAGAAGTTCACCTTTCACATGTTAGATGTTCAGGGTGAAACATGTAATGAACACACTGGCCCCTACATCCCCATGATTCCCATTGTGACAGCTAGCAGATACAGTGACAGGTCAGAGGGAGACCTGCATAGCACCAGCAATCTGGTGACATGCTTTAGACGCTCAGGAAACAAAATATACTAAATGCCTACAAAAAAGTGCATTCTTTATTTTTTGTTAAAAGGTGAACTTATTCTTTAAGGCAATAACAAATTATGTGGGATAAAGCTTGAAAAATTGCTTACCTATCACAAATTTATAGAATAAACACTGCAATAATAACTCAGAATATGTTTTTACTGAAACTATAGTGCACTTTGGCTTATATTAAATTGCAATGTGATGCATAAAAACTAAGTAAAGAGTCCAGCACATAAACCCCTTACAGCAAATCCTTTTTTAACCCCTTGCCGCCTCTCCTTTAAGAGGATCTTAAAGCAATCCTTCCAATCATGTGAATGCTGGATTGGCTGTCAAAGCAGTCCATGATTGGAAGATACTGATAATAAACAATGACTTAGAGATGACAGCTTAGTCACTGTGCTGGGAGCATGCAGTGAGTGCTCTATCAGCACAGAAAGCTGCTTCACATGGAGACATATGTGCGGAGGCTTGGAATTAAAACTCACCCATCCAACCATCACATCACATGTGAACAGCCAGCAGAAACAGGTTAAAATAAAAATGCCCAAAAATTTGAATCTCCGTCTTTAGCTATGGTCAAGTAACTGACAATACCTGCATCTTTCTCTCGAGAAGGGGGGCAGTGTCTACTGATATATCTCCTTGCTATCATGCTGTAACCCTGGAGGTGGTGACAGCGCTATCTCTTTGGCTGACAACACCACTAAGGTTGAGGATACAGGCATGATGATGTCACTGATCTATGGAACTAGAAGAGACAGCTAGGGGGGCTGACAACCATGACCACAGATACAGCAGCTGAGAGTTATGGTTGATGGCCCTCTACAGGAAATTAGGGCTCCATGCCTACACTGGGAGAATAAATATGTTAGTAATCAGAAAGAAAGATAAAAATACACATGATGTTAACATAGTTAAGACAGTGAAAAAAAGTTGAATATGCGCAATGTTTTTCATTTTCAGTGGGGTTCAACTTTAACTGCTTTCCCGCCACCATATAGCAGAACTACTGCTACAGGGCAGCAGGGCTGTGCAAAATCATGTATATATACATGATTTACATTTCTGGGTAGGGAGCGCATGCACTGCCTTACCTGCTAGGCATGTTAATCACCAGGTCCCGGCCAGAGATTCATCACCGTGCAAAGCTGACAGGGGAGAGACCTGTGTGTAAACACCACAGGTCTCTCTCCTGCCAGCAAGGACATGCTGTTTTGTATTTCTCTGCACATCAGAGAAATACAAAACAGCATGTCTTCAAGGTAAAACAGCACACAGCAAAACACACACAGCACACAGTTAACCCTTTGATCGCCCACAAGTTAACCCCTTCCTGCCCAGTGTCATTAGTACAGTGTCAGTGCTTTTCATTAGCACTGACCACTGTATTAGTGTCACTGGGGATGTCAGTGGCAGTTAGTCAGTTCCCACCCAGTGTCAATCCCGCTATAAGCTGCTGATCGCCGTCATTACTAGTATAAAAAAAATAAAAATGCCAGTATATATACACCTCCATTTGTAGATGCTATAACTTTCACGTAAACCAATTAATTTACACGTATTGGGATTTTTGTTTTAGCAAAGACATGTAGAAGAATACATTTTGGCTTACATTTATGATGAAATTTGATTTTTGAAATTTTTTTATTGGACATGTTTAATAGCAAAAAATCTAAAATATTGTTTTTTTTTCTATTTGTGAAAAAAAGGACATACATTTAATTTATGTACAGCCTTGCAATTGTCAGTTAAAGTAACAGAGCCGTATTGCAAAAAATGGCCTGGTCAGGAAGGGGGTTAAAACTTCTGGAGGGCAAGTGGTTATAGACATTGACCCACTTTCTATACACATTTTGATCCTGCTTTGTTTTAAATGTTTGTAATTATTCTATTTTGACTCTCATGGGAGACGATATAAGTAGCACACTATCCAGTCTAAGGTCTTTCTACTAATTAAGATGTGCAATGCCTTGTTCTCTTAAATTGCCCATTCATCTCTATCTTTCGGTTTGTCTAGCTTGTACCTGCAGAGAAGTGTAAACAGTATATTAAGGTATTGGATAGGAGACAATGATTCATCCTTGGTTGGTTTATATGGATATTCAATTTTCTTTATCTAAGTGCGCTCAGCAGAATGTAACATACACAATACTGACCTGGGGGAATCTTGGCAATTTAATTTAGTGCACCATTCTTAATAATACAACATCTGTTATACTTCCATGTCGGAGCTAATTTTAACCATAGCGTGTTTCTTATCACTATTATAGCCCTTATATTCTAAATGACCAGGTAATGCTTATTTAGTAGTGTAAACAGCAAGTGAGACATAATGGCTATATCAAAACTGCTTGAAGCATAAGGGATAATGAGATCTATTTGCTAAGCAGTTCTCTGCCGTGCATATTTTCAAATACAATATGAATCTCCCTAAAAAGAAAGGATTGGATGTTCTGTATTTATATGTATAGAATACATTGAATATCTCTTCTTAGTGCCTTTAGGTCAATTATGCCCTGATATGACACCAAATTTAAACACATTTAGAGAACTGGCTCTGAACACATTTCTGTATTTTTAATAAGATTTTTTATACTTATTTAAGTGAAAGTAACATTCAACAAATCAATCTGACATGGCAGTAATGGTCCCCGTTTCATGTCAGGCTTGTTCCATATGTATTTTGTGATATGGTTTATTTTACTGATACAATGAGTAAAATGTATGTTTGATGTATAATGCTTCAATAGTAAAGTAGCAGAACTGATAAGATTCAAAAAGTCTATTTAGCAAATTGCAAGCTCCCTAAAAACAGTAAATTATATTTATTTTATGTTTTAGAATAATTACTGTCAACTTCCCATTGGAAAAAAAAAAATACAGACTCTGGTTGCCTGCATTGTCAGGGGTACATCATTTCTCCCTTTTGATGAAAATTGATTGATGTCTCTTCTAACCTGCTGCCAAACTTATATATAAATAATATGGCATCATCTTGCAATTAGTGTGATATTTAAATGCGGATAATCTATTAGTGCTGGTTCACAGTGCTGTGATTTCTGATGTGACTTGAGTCACACAGAATTGTACAACATGGGAAATCACATTATTTTCAATGGTGCCTGTTCACATCAATGAAACTCTGTGCGGTGCAATTTGGAAAAGGTTCCTGTGCTACTTTGGTGCAATTTCACTGTGATTTGGCTCCATAGAATATGCTAACCACTTCAGAATTTGCATCAAAGTCGTGCTGAAAATCACATAAACAGTGCATCACATTATTGTTAACCCAGCTTTATAATAAATATCTTCATACTTAATGCCTTCATGATGGAGGTAAAACAAATCCTAATGCCTGAAAACAGTTTTGCCATGTATTGGTAAAACTGTTCATATCATTACAAATACTTTGTGTATTCAGATTATTTGTAATTTTTTAAATGTTTTTTATTATTTATTTTTTTTTTTTTCAGGACAAATTGGGCTTTTTTAATTCTTAAAGAAAACATAAAATAGCAAAAACATTTTTTTAATTCATTATTTAACTGTATATCTCTTGCTATTACCATAACCTACCACCAAAGAACAACCCAAAATAAATGTTTCTGCTTCTGATGATCACATATGTCTATGCTACTGTATTTGTTGTTTGCAACCGTAATAGGATTCAGAAGCAATAGTGAACGTTTTGTTTTTTTGTCCTACCTAAAACACACTGATTCTGACACTGACTGACAATGATACTAAATTAAAAATGCTTTTTTTTTAAAAAAAATCCTACTTAAAATACACTGACCATGACCTTTTAACCTCACCATGACCTTTGTCCCTAAACTTGATCCTAACCCTGATCTAGCTTTTTGTTTTCTTTTTTCTTCTTCTTGTTTTTATTTGTTTTATTTTTTTACACACAAACTTGTTTTTGTTTACAATGTTCTTCTCTAGCAAGGGGATTAAGATACAACATATCTTTTTTTCCATCCAAGAGGAAAAAAACACTGAGGAGGGCTGTGCAGTGACGGATAACTCTGAAAGCCAATCAGAGGTTATCACAGTGATCAGGTGATTGTGACCTGGGACTCCCAGTTCCTGACAGTTAGTATAGGTCCCAGGGCTCTCAGTGAAAGCCCAGTCCCTGTGCTGGGAGCATGCTGCACAGCGTGCTCCTAGCACAAACACAGATACGCATATATGCAGCTCCACAAATAAAGACCCACTTCTGTCAGCAGGAAGGGGTTAAAGCTGAATTACAACCACTTGCCTACAGGGCACTTGTACCCCCCTTCGTGCCCAGGCCAATTTTCAGCGCTGTCACACTCTGAATGACAATTGCGCGGTCATTTAGATCTGTACCCATATAACATTTTTATCATTTTTGCCACAAATAGAGCTTTCTTTTGGTGGTATTTAATCATTACTGGGTGTTTTATTTTTTGCACTATAAACAAAAAAATTGCAAAAAATTTGAAAAAAGCGCTTTTGTTTCTATGATAACATTTTCCAAACAAGTAATTTTTCTCCTTCACTGATGTGCATTGATGAGGCTTCACTGATAGGTAGCACTGATGAGGTGGCATGGATAGGCAGTACTAATGGGCACTGATAGGCGGCACTGATGATGCTGCACTGATGGACACTGATGGGCAGCACTGACGGCACTGCTGGGCACAGGTTGGTGGTACGGCTAGGCATTGCTGGGCACAGGTGGGTGGCACTGCTGGGCACAGATCATCAGTGCCGATCACTTCTCTGACAATTGCCAGTTATCGGCAGTACTTTCCTCATGCTGTGGCAACTGTATTTACCATGTCCATGGGCATCCTCCCAAAACTAGACAACCGTGCTGTAGCCATCTTTTGGCTATAGCGCAGTAGGGAAGAGGTTAATAGTTACATTGGGCCAACTTGGACCAATTTATGAGGGCAGCTACTTTGCATTGAACCCAAAAGCCAATGGCAATCACTGTAGTAGCGGGGCCTACTACAGTGATTTCCAGCTTCAATGGGGATTGGCCAGGTATGGCACATGCACAGTTACAGTGGTCCAACAAGGACTAATATGACTATGCATAAATATCCGTACCTGGATTTCAGCTTTAAATACCACAGCTGTTGTAACCACATTAAAATACAGCCAAGGTTGAATTTACTGTTATGCACATTTTCACGATTTTATCTTTTTCAGAATCATAATTAGTAACACAGAGATATTATAAAAGATTATTTATACACTGTTACAAAATACTAAGCCAGATATGAACCAGCAAAACAAGAATGAGATCTGTGCAATAGAAGTCATCCTAACAGATGGCAGCTGATTTAGACACCAGGAGTTTTCTGGCTGTAGCAGAGTTCGCTGTGCCCAGATGTAAGTGCAAACTCCTAACTCATTTTTCCAAAACTGCCTAGGCTCCTTGACATACCCAAGGAAAATAAGTTATTCGGCTACCCTCCCTCATGAATGAGGCAGGGCTAGCTGGGCAAGTGGATCTGCAGCCAGGTGAGAGGACATCCACTGTCAGAACAGAGTTGCAGGAAGCTAGGCCAAAGCTAATAGCATATAGTTTTTCCTAAAGTCCCAGCTACTGTGGAGAGTCCCTCCCTGATTGTTACCATCATACTACAGTTCCCTTTTTTCTTGGGTCTCAGATCCCCCCAGATGTTCACCTGTGTTACCAGAGCTGCCCAGGACTTTATTGTGAGGGAAACTGCCTATGAGGATAATGGCAAGTAGCGGTGTTTTAAACTGTTTAAGTAGTAAATCTCAGCTTGACTCTCTGATGTTTTAGAGTCTTCAGCTGGTTACACACAGATCAAAATTTTACCAGTTCAGAAGGGACTGGCCAAATTTAGATTCTTTGTGGGTTTTTCCTGCTAGACAGAAGCAGATCGTTAGATCATCTTCTGTTGAACAAGACTACTGCAAAACCGAATTTAATCAGGGGTTTGCAGCCAATTGGCTGCAGCCCTCATTGGTGTATTAGGACAGAATACAACATCCCAGCAGGGGGATTCATGCATCCACATCACTTGTAAGGATGCAGGAATAGTTTTGTTTTCATTCAGCCTTTTCATTAAGCCTAAAGAGTCCATGTATGTGCAACTTTCATTATTCTGTAGTATACTGTGTGTGTAGCCAGGTGCTGGCTATATCATTATGCCATTCAGGGACACTTACAGATGAGACTATGGTTAATCCTTTTTGCTCTTCGTGCCCAGTACTGGGACTGCTACATCACTTCCTGTTAGAGTGGATCCAGTTCTTCTGACAGCAGATGATCCTGGGACCTGTAGTCCTATAGCTATTATTTACTGTATTTATGAGTGCAGATTGAACGGCAACTACCAGAGAGTAGGCGAACCAGAAGGTTGCAGAGAGAGCAGATATATTTTATACAGCAAGGAACTGGCTGGGCTCTTGGTGCAGCATTCCGAGCTGAACACAGGGGGACTGATGTTCTCCTCCAGAGACAGATTGCTGGCTACTACTGTGAGACTCTGCATACCAGTTCAGCACAGTG